>NW_008239056.1:1499027-1510812 GCF_000691975.1 Corvus brachyrhynchos | reverse complement strand
TCCCAGCAGCAGCCTCAGGCTGGCCACTGTCGGATCGAGGTCTCCAGGGAGGAGATTTTTGAGGTAATTCAAGATTTTGGTCCGTTTCTTAATGTGGAGGGAAGGGGAGGAGGATGGTTCATAGCTGTGTACAGCAGTCATTCACTTAGATGGAATCTTGAAGGCTGCAGTTAAAACTGGGATTTTACCATGGTGAAGGGGAAGAGGAAGCATTCCAGGGAGATGCTGAGACAGCCATGTAATTGAAGTAGATGCATTTACCCTGTAGAGGAGAACAAAGTCAAGGAAAACTTTCTCTGTGGCTGGAGATGTGTCAGGGACTGGGGAAGGAATCCAGGCACTTTGTGTGTCTGAAGATCCTGTCACTTCTTCCTTGAATTTGAGAAGCTGATGACTGTTTCAGAGGGGATGTTACAAATACAACACTAGACTGTTATTAGTGATCTTTAATATAGTGTAACTTAGGTAAAACTACTACTGAATAGGATTCCTCTTCAGAGTTTGGATTTCTTATCATCCATCTCAATTCTCTCTTCAGAATCAGAGCAATTTTACAAACTGTCTGGGCTTCTGAATGGCCAGAGATGGCCACAGTGGGGTGTCTGCATTCTGTGTTCTGTTTTGGGACATGATTCAGCAGAATCATTCTGTTGACTTGACTAAACACAGTTATAATTCATTGACCTTTTCTGGAGAACAGTTTGTCCTTTTGAGAAGTTTCAACCATCCCACCAATCCCTGTTGCATTTTTACCCCATCCACAAACTTGATTACCCCACTGTGTTGTCACAGTTTTTCCCAGCCAAGAAGGATTTGTGTTGGTCTTCCCCTTGGAGACAGTCAGATCAGTCTGTAAGCAACTGAAGAGGAAAGGAGGGAAGGCTACAGGATTGTTATGTTCTTGTTCAGTCCGGTGTTTTGGGTCCCCACACACCCACCTGCCTCTTCTGTCCTGTAGAGACAAAACTTGGGGCTGATACTGGACATAAATAAGAACCGGACTTTTCTTTTTCCTCTTATTCCTTAGCATTTGTTCAGCCTTTCAGCTTGCTTTCTGTGTTTCCTTGGTGAACTCTTACTGACAGAGGAATAATCATGGATTTACTGGGATGGCATTGCTGATTCCATTCTTAAGGTGCTTCTTGAAGGCTGGCACATGTTTTACCCAGAGTACAAGCTCCATTGTTGGCTTTTCAGACTGCAAAAACCAGTCTGACAAAATTTTTTTATAAGTTATGTGAGAATGAGGGAGAATGTTCTCATCACTGTTCACCCCTGGAAATTTAATAGGAGATGGTTCTTCTCATCTTCCCATCATTTTATTTGACAAGTGTTATCATTTGGAGAAAATGAAGAAACAATTTATAATTTGAGAAACTGATGAATATCTAGAAAAATAATGTCCCCTTTAAGAGTGTTCCTTTTGGACTCGGAGTCTGAGACTCCCTTCACTTCCAATACACAGCAGCAGCTTCTACTCTGTAAATAGCAGTTAATAAAAGAAAGTGGTGTGTGTTTACAGGAATCCTACAGGCAAGTCATGAAGATGAGGCCAAAAGACCTGTGGAAACGATTAATGATAAAATTTCGTGGGGAGGAAGGCCTTGATTATGGAGGTGTTGCCAGGTAAACAGTGGCTCCTCTGTCTCTTCCCTGCACCCAACCCTGCCAGCCACCCCTGTGCTTTGAATCCTGAACCAGCCCAGTGTCAGCCCTGCTTTCTTTACAATATTCTTATTTATATTTATTTTTGTAACAGATTAAATGTCAGAAGAATATATGGCTTTAGGTAGTATTTTAAAACAAAAACTGCACCAAAAAAAGAACTGATGTATTGGAAATAAAATGCAAGTTACAGATCATGTCAAACATTGTCATATGTGAGAGGTTTTGGTATCTGTTGAAATTAACATCTTTTTCTTTGGTTAGTGAAGTGTGGGTTTCTGAGAACAAATACCACTAAATACTTGGCTTTATGGCACAATTTTAACCAAAAAATATGCTTTACTGCAAATTGTCACTGCTGTTTGAAGCAAAATGTTTAAAACCAGCAGTTGGTGGGCAACTTCAGTCTGTCAATAGTCTGAGGTTATTTTTCTCTTATAAAGAAATGACATGCCCAGTTCTCAGACCATTATTTGCTGGTTTGTGAACACATAATTAAAACTTGAACTAAATATATCCATTACCTAAAGATGGTTATGTTAAAAGCTTTGATTCCAACATCTCTATATTCAAGTGAATAATGTCTTGTCTTAGTGTGGATGTAGGAGAATGTAGGAGGAGGATGTAGGATGTAGGAGAATCAGAGCCAGAAACTTTCTTGGAAATAAGTAGCTTGAAGAAAAATCTTGGAAAGCTGGGAAATCCATCAGCTGTCAGGCGCTGTGTGGTTACTGAGCCAGTAAAAATTATTCTGATTTCAGTCATATCTCAGCATGTTCAGAGATAACCTCCTTCTCATTTGTGCTTAATAGTAAGATTAAAAAAATCAGACTATTTTGAAAAGATTCTCAGTGTAGGAATGCATTTGTCTGTCGAGTACCATTAAATTATTTTATTTTCTCAGGGAGTGGCTGTACCTGTTGTCCCATGAAATGTTGAATCCATACTATGGGCTCTTCCAGTATTCCCGAGATGATATCTACACCCTGCAAATCAACCCTGACTCTGCTGTCAACCCGGTAGGGCTGGTACCATGTGCTGTAACTCAGTGTTTTCTGACCAGAAATCAAACACGTCTGGAGAGGGTTCAACACTTAGGAGCCAAATTCTTAAAATTGGTAGCGCGGGACACTGAATTTGTACAATTAGATGATAGTTTCTTTTCTGTACTGATCAAAGAAGCTTCTCAAATGTGTTCTTTATTTTCTGTCAGATGTAAATTTATGTTTCCTTTGGGAGAAATTAGGTTTATTTTGATTGTTACTTGTAAGATTCCTGGACTGGAGGTAATGCTCAGTGTGTCATGTATGAAAGCAAAACAAAACCTCTGCGTAGGGTTTGGGCTTGGGGTTTTCTTTTCTGTGTGTTAAAATTTTGTCTCATCCTCAGCAGTGGGGGGTCTTACTTAGCTGAATGGCTTTGTCTCTGCTCTCTGTTCCAGGAACACTTGTCCTATTTCCACTTTGTGGGCCGGATCATGGGGATGGCTGTGTTCCATGGGCACTACATTGACGGGGGCTTCACGTTGCCTTTCTATAAGCAGTTGCTTGGGAAGCCAATTACTTTGGATGACATGGAATTGGTTGACCCTGATCTCCATAACAGCTTAGTCTGGATACTGTATGTACTCTGTAGGGTGCCTCAGGATGTTAGCATGCTGTCTCTGTTATGTGATAATGGTCCTAAATCCTGGAAACAGGGTGTATTTTGACGTCCTGCTCAGGCAGATTTAAGAAATACCTTTCTTGCACAGTTCAGCTTCTTTAAGGTTAAAAATGCTCAAGCTACTCAAATTTTGGGGTGGAGGTCTGTGGAATTAATATTAATGTATTAATTTTACCTATTATTAACAGTAACATGTTATTAAAATATAACACTGGAACTTTGATAAAGGTTTTAAAATGTAATGTAGTAAAACTGTATGTTCACCTTCTGCTTCCAGGCAGATTTGAAATGCCATTGAAAAATGAGGTTGTACTTCTGTCAGATAGATATGGCTGTAATGTATTTGCAGAATATGTTTTCCCTCAGTCATTTGCTGCTTTCTTTGCACCAGTGAGAACGATATCACTGGGGTCCTGGACCACACGTTCTGTGTGGAACACAACGCCTATGGGGAGATCATTCAGCATGAGCTGAAACCCAATGGCAAAAGCATCCCCGTGACAGAGGAGAACAAAAAGGAGTATGTCAGGTACATCAATAGCTTTTTCCAGTTTTTTTTTTCTGTTTCCTAAGGTGGGGAGGAACTGTTACTTGTTGAAGTAGTTGTCAGTGTCATGCTGTTGGGTTTTGCTGTGGGGTTGTGCAGTGGTGGTGGTGTAATGCTGTCAGTGGGGCCTTGTTTTGGGGCTGGATAAATTGCAGGTTTATTGTATTTGAATACATCCTCCACAAACCCAATTTGCACTTGCTCACAGACTTTATGTGAACTGGCGGTTTTTACGAGGAATTGAAGCTCAGTTCCTGGCGCTCCAGAAGGGATTTAATGAAGTAATCCCACAACATCTGCTGAAGACATTTGATGAGAAGGAGTTAGAGGTCAGTGCACCAGTGTTGTGTTGTGTAGTCGAGTAGTAACGAGGCTCTTGGAGCTGCAGGAACGCAGAGCTGTGTCCTGGCACTCCCTGTGTGCTCTGACCTGGGATAGGGGCAGGATAAGGGGCTGAGCAGGTTGGGGGGCACCAAGGCTGTGTGTGCCTCCCACTAGAGATGTGGGAGTGTTCTGGAGGTGACAGCTCACAGCAGCTGCACAAGTGGCCAGAGCTCCTCTCTGGTAGCTGAAACCCCTCTGAGCCTTCTCAGGACCTCCATCGACCTCGGGCTGTGTCGGCTGTCACTGCTCCAGCAGAGTCCTGGTGCAGAGTTCTCACGGGGCAGTTTCCTCATATGAAATTCGGTGCTGCCAGGAGAACAGTCTTGTCACTCCCTCCCACCACTCCCTCCCAGTCCTTGGTGCACTGCCCTGACTGGTGTCAGGCACCTGGGTTTTGGCAGAGCTCAGTTTTGCCAGACCCCATTGGCCCTGGAAATCCAGCAGAAGGAAAGGTGCTGTCACAAACAAGTGTGCTACAGAATGTCAGGACCAGCATCCAAACAATATCCTCTGAAGGCAAACCCCTAGATCCCAAGCTTGCTTTAAACTGAAATGTAATTGCAGTCTGTGGAGCTGAGGGGTTTGCCATGTAAAATGGCCACAGGTAAATTATTCCCGTGTGCTTCTGATCCCTGGGCTGGAACATCAGTGATTGCTCATCCTTCATCCTGAATGTTCTCACTCCCAGCAGTGAGCCAGTGAGCTGCTAACCCAAAATCACTTTGCAGCTGTAGAATAAGAAGGAGGAAGGTCCAGTGTTCTTAGTCATGAAAATGTCTTCAGAATTATGATCACATCCACGTGAGCTTAACCCATCCATTGTGGATCTCCCCTTCAGGAGCACTGACAGCTCAGTGTCAGGAAAGGCTGCTCTGTCTTTTGTGCGTGATGTCACAGGAACAGGATTCCTTTTGGGGATCCAGAGTTGGACCACCCAAACTGCACCCTGGGCTATGCTCCTGAAAGAAATACTGAGGTCAAATGTGAATTATTACCACACTGTCATACAGAGGTGGAATTTGTGCTTCTCTTTAACTGACAGGTCAAGGCCCTTTTGTCTAAGCTTGAAATGGCTGTTTGGCGTTTTTTTAATTTGAAATGAGTCCACTTGAAAAATGGTTTGTGTACAGACGTAAAATTAAAAAAACAAGAAAGATACATTTCTGCATTGCTTTAGATGAGGGAAAAGTTATAATTTGCCTTTGGTATAAAATCTGTCTATTTTTCACAATCATTGCTTCATAATTTGTCTGGCTCCAAACCCATTTTTATAGTGATCAATGATGAAATACTATAATAAATCTATTTTAAATTTACAGCTCATCATTTGTGGACTGGGAAAAATTGATGTTAACGACTGGAAGGCAAATACCAGGTTAAAACACTGTACCCCGGACAGCAACATCGTGAAATGGTTCTGGAAAGCTGTGGAGCTCTTTGACGAGGAGAGGAGGGCACGGCTGCTCCAGTTTGTGACTGGCTCCTCCCGGGTGCCTCTGCAGGGCTTCAAGGCACTGCAAGGTAACACCGCAGGTGCTTGTGCTTGGGAGCACGGGGATCAGCTGGAAATGAGGCTGGGGGCTGCAATACGACTTCTAAAGAGTGATTTTAATGGTCTTATTATGAGTAGTTCTTTTTTGTGTGTTTGTCTGGTACCTTCTTATTCAGGTGCAAATGGCTCTTCTATTTCAGTTCTGCACTTCCTTCTCTGGCAGGAGGTTCTGACCAGCTCAGATCTTAGAGGGGTTCTCCTTGGGTGTATTCCAGAAGCCAGGGTTTTAATTCCTAACTTTTACAAGCCCTCATCAGTTGCACAGCTCTGGGGGTTCTTTTAGACTGAAATGCACTAACACAGCTCAAGCTCAGACTCTTATTTAACAGCAGAGTCCCTGTGAGAAACACTGACCCTGTGAATTGTATTTTTAATGTCTGCTCAGACCAGGATTCAGTTTTGCTCAGGTTTGGACATTTGTAACCACTTCTGTCCTTTGTGGCATCTTCAGTGCACACCAAGTCTAAAGGATTGCTGTGCTGCAGTCTTTTTTCTTTAGCAGAGACATTAAGGGGATTTCTAGAAGTCAGATTAATTTAATAAAATTATAAGGAATTGACATTGTGATTCTATGGAATTTCAGTGGAATTGGCCACTATTCAAGACCTGTTATAAAACAGGGACAGGTATAGCTGTGTGAGTTTTGTTGTGTAGGAGGGGTGAGAGAAGTTAAATTAAAAACTGTTAGAATTATGCAGTACACTGTGTGAAAAAGGTGATCTATTCTTCTTTATCAGTGCTTTGTTCCTTACCTTTCCATAACTGGAAAGGTTATATATATATAACTGCAGGGCTGTCTGTGTGGGCAAGGAGGAGTCTGTCCCACAGCCACTGGACTTTGGAGTTTTTTCCTGCCTGTTTATGATGTCACCTTTCTTTGTGCGGAGCTTGTCGTTGTATTTTAGTTGCTCTCTTGTTGTTGCAGTGCAAAGACATTTCATGTTGTTCCACACAGTAGTAGAGATCTCCTCTGGATTTTCAGGTGCTGCAGGCCCACGACTCTTCACAATACACCAGATTGATGCCAGCACTAATAATTTGCCGAAAGCTCATACCTGGTAAGACTTTTTCAGTTCTCTGTTGTGATCTGTAGCTTAAGACCAATCTGCTGTCAGAGTATTTAGAGCAGTCTTACTTCTTTTCTCTTTTATGATGTAATCAAAGCTGTCCCTTACTGAGCAGCAGAGGTCTGAAAACTGGAGATGGCTTATGTTTGTTTAGCTGGAGCTGCGTGGCCTCGTTAAGCCTTGCTGGCACCATTTGCAGCTCAGTGAGGTGTGATAGACCTGGCAGTGATGGTTGGAGAGCTGACACCTCTCTGCTTCCCCCCCAGCTTCAACAGGATCGACATTCCCGCGTACGAGAGCTACGAGAAGCTCTACGAGAAGCTGCTCACAGCCATCGAGGAGACCTGTGGCTTTGCTGTGGAATGACCCTCCCTGTCTCTTCCAGACTCTATTTATACTCCTGTCAGCCAGAAAGCCCTTCCTTCCCTCAGCCAAGACTCAAGAAATGCTTGAAATACAGGAAACTTTCCCTTTTCTACACTAGGACACTGGGAGGGAAAGGACAACTTCGGGATTTTTAATTTTTTAAGATTTTTTATTTCAAGAAAATAGGTTCTGTGGTTCCTGCCATAGGATCATTCAGCTGCTATTAAAAACTAATATCTTGAACATACAGAATGCTGACTTTTCCTACATTTCAACAGTTAAGCAGTATTCTATACTTAAAGACTACTACTATTTTTTAAAGAGGTAATCTATTATATTTACCTACCTGATTTCTATTCTCAGATACCAACACACAACTTCAGCAGTCGGTACAAGTCACGTTTCAGCCTGTTTTAAATGTATGATACTGAACAGCATCTATACTTGCTATTTTTGGAAAAAAAAAATTTTGGATTATTCTAACTTTGCATAAAATTGGCTGAAAGAATCATTAATCTTTTTAATGAAAGCCACTTACATGTTAACTGCATTTTCTTATAGTAAACCATTATATTCTGCAATGTAAATTCCAGGTAAATGTTGCCACAGGGCTTTTTTTATATTTTTCAAGCAGGAATTCCAAATAAGATGTTTTGGGGTCCCATTTATATCACTTGTCAGATTCCTCCGGCAGAATTTCTAGTGAGTGACACAGACTGTATTTGGTACAGTCTTTGTGTTTACATGTGGAATAACCTTTTCTTAATGAACAGTAGATGTTTTTTTTTTTTTTAAACAGCATTTTTTTAACAAGTCAGTCAAGAGTATTTTTTGTTGCTTTTGACCTTAAATCGAAACACTGCATTTTTCAGCTGTTGAAACACTGATGGGCTTTGCCAGCAGAAGCCTTTCAGCAGTTTGTTCCAGAACCCATTCTGTCCAGTCAACCAAAGTTTGTTTGAACACAGCCAAATCATATTCTATATTTGTTGATGCTAAAGATTTATCAGGTAAAACATGTTATAATCTTTGTCCAGCTGCTCATGACACGTGGGTTTAAGTTCCAACTAAGGAAACATGGTGTATTGACTGAAATATGTGTAATGTGCTTTGGAAATGAGGTTGTAAGAGCACATAATTTATTGATTGTAGGGATGGAAGTAATTATATATATGATTTATAACATGGGTTGATCTCTTCAAAGGGGAATAAAATGCACTACCAGTAGAGGGAACTGAACTTTGACATTAGTTTGGAAATTCTCAGTTAAGATCTGTCTGATTGCTCGTGGTGTGTGGATAAATTGGGCTGCTTAAGAGATGGTGTCATTCTCCTCTCAGCCATGACAATATTTGGAATAAGTAGCAGTTTTTTTCCAATCAGTGTTGTGTTTTTGTAACTTAGGTTACAATTCATCATCAAATCTGCACTATTTTTTCACTGCCAGTGAGAGGAAAGTCAAAGGTATTGAAAATGCTAGAGGGATGGGATGTAACCAGCTGTTCCATGTTGCAGTGTAAGTCACAGTGAACCAGCTCATTTTCTGTCTGTTCTATGGAGATTGAACTAAACTTTGCTCTGCCAAGTCTGACTGCCACAGTGAGTAACTACTGGATGTTGTGTGTTAGAATTGTGGGCAAGGGACTACTTTTACAGAATTGGGGTAAGAATCTGCTGAGCCAAATCCACATGTTGGTTTGATTATTTTTTTTGTACAGCTGTTGCTGGCAGGTTTTGTTCCAAGGGACTTGCTTCCCTTTCTGGGCTGGCTGCAGGATGAGGCTACTTAGGGATGTAAACAGAAAGCCAAGAGACTTGCTGTGACAGCCAGGTTTGAAATACATCAGAACCTTTTTTTTCATTTCAAGGGACCCTTGCACTCCTGTTGAAGGGCTGGTACTTTTGCATCCATGCTGGGCTCCCCAGTTTCAGGGCTTTCAGGTAACTCTGTTGCCAGAGAAGCTGCCACTGTGCCTGTGCAGGTCTGGGGGTGCACAGCAGGTTGTTTGCCACGCCAAGTGCTGCCCGTGGTTGGGACCACAGCTCCAGACCCACTCTGAGCCTCTGCTCAGCCCGTGCAAGGTCTGAGTGGTGTGAGTTACTACTGCCAGGGATTTTACAGCTTCTTGTGACTGTTCACAGGAGAGACCTCAGTGTCATAAGGTGATTTTTTTTTTTTTTTTTCCCCTCTGCTCTTCCTCAGGCTGTGGCCACAGCCTCCCTAGTCACGAAACATGACAAATATAAAATCTGGCTGGTGCATTTATTGAATGCATAGTTTATTCAGTCACCTTGCTGGTGTTTTTTTTTTTTTTTTTTGCCCTCCTCCTTCCCTCAGGTTGTGGCCACAGCCTCCCTAGTCACGAAACATGACAAATATAAAATCTGGCTGGTGCATTTATTGAATGCATAGTTTATTCAGTCACCTTGCTGTCATAAAAGCATCTTCAGGGACGGAGGAGATGAGCTCTGCAGAATAGAGACCCGAGATCAGCTGATAATTACATTCATTTTCACAGCAGCCTTAGCAGTACATCTGTTTTTCTACCAAACATTTTGGTATGGCATTGAGAATTTTTTTAACTGCCACAGGTATTGTAAATTTAATATATTATAGGCAAAACTAGACAAATCTGTATTGAACTTTCCATAGCTGACAGATGAGGATGAATATACCAAGTATTTTGAGTGCCTTTATACCTTCATAAAGACTGAGAGCTTTAACTAAAGCACCTCATCACCCAGTCAGACGTTTATCTGAAAATGGTAAAGGCTTGATGCCTTTCCAAAATTTTGTTTCAAGAATGTCAGCTACTTTCCCCTCAAAAAGGTGCTAAGCCTAATATTGCATTTTAACCTTGGACTTTCACCCCATGATTAATGTGAATATTTATTTCAATGTGTCCCTCTTACTGGGTTTTGCTTTATCCAGTCTTTAGTTGTTTTAGAGAGATGTCACATCATGGTTTTATGCTGTTGCTTTTCATTATGAATGTTTAATTATGAACAGTGACTTTTGTAGATTTCAAATATACAGTTCACAGTTGAGTTTCAGAGGATTTAATTTCTCGGTGTAAAGAGTTTTGTAATGGTGCTTTGTACAGTATGTATTCTAATTTTTTTTTTTGCACATAGTTTCAGTTTCCCTAAACTGATTTATTTGTACCAAATTTTTGTGTTGTACTAAAGTCCAGAGCACACAAGCTGTTTTGAAATTCCTGTTCTACAACACTACATCTGTACTGAACTCCTGGTGCGTTTAAATGGCTGCATTGATGGAAGTTCAAGCTTTGCTCCTCTGTCACAGCACCATCCTCCAGCTCAATGTAGCATCTTTTTAAACAGCACCACACAGTTAACAGGTGCCATTTGTTGTACTTTACACTATGTAGTAGGTTCCTGGCTCTACCACAGCCTCAGAGCTTTGTCTGTAGTTGTAATTAGTTTATACAAGTGTAATTACTCCTCCACAAACTGACAGTTCTTAGTTTATCATTTCCAGTGTATTTATTACAGAGTGTTTAAGCGTTGGTATCATTGTATTTTCACCCAGCTGTTACATGAGCTTTAACAAAAAACAAATCTGTATAAAATGGTTTTTAAGTACTTCATGTATGTATCCATGCAGAAGTTGAGCAATAAATTGTATGCTGTTTGCACTGTCACAGCATCAATGGTTTTAAAAGTTTTAAGTTTTTCTTAATTAAAACTTTAAAATGTAACAATGTCATTTTTAAGTAACTCAACTTTGTTTCAGCAGAAAATACTTAAAACTTGGTGACTTCCTATGTGCTGTTACCTACAGCAAGGAGTGTGCTGAATGTTCTAGTCAAACACAGCAGGTCTTACTTCTGGCTCTCAGGTACTGGCATGTCTTGGCAAGGACAAGCATTATTCTAGCACTGGTGAACAGATGTCTCCTCTCAAAACTCAGCAAAGTTACACCATCATCCTTGAGGGAAATAAAGGTAAATTTGGTAAAGACTTGCTAAATTTCATCAATTTACCTGATAAATATTGTCCCTTAAAGGTTTCAAGTTAGCCAGGCTTATACCAACTCCCTGAAAAGGTTTGTAGAAGTCAAGGTCTGTGTTTCTGGTTCTGTGGAGAGGTTTTGGTGTGTTTTTTGGGTCTATTTTTGCAGCGAGGTAGCTCATGCTGTAACAGCTGGCTGGTTTATTTAATTGGTAAAAGCAGCTCCTTCAGATGTTGGGGGCGGCTTTTGTTCTTGTTCAGCTCTTTTTACAGTGCATGAGTGTGAATTCTCTGTGTGTTGTCAGTTCCATCAGAGACACCCCCTTCACAGCAACCTTTAAGTATTTTATGTACAATGCAATTAAATCCAGTATTCCTATATCACTTCTCGCACAGCAATTTTAAGCAAGAACTCTTCTACTGAGGCAGAGGACACTCTATCAGTACTGGACTTCATTAGTACCAGCTTGGTTTTGTGTAATTGTTCTTAGTTTAAGTACTCATCCCTCTGTGTTGGCACCTCCTGGGGCCCACCATGTTTGGCTGGTAAAACCTGGATTTCCT
>NW_008239056.1:1488843-1498896 GCF_000691975.1 Corvus brachyrhynchos | reverse complement strand
CTACAGCAGGTGTAGTGCCTGCTGTCAGCTCCTGCTCTGCCTGGAATCAGACCTTACAATCTGAAGTAAGGTAAAAACTGACTGGTGAAATATTTAATTGTTCTTTAATTCTGGTTCTGTCAGTGTGAAGATGGAGTAATCAGGCTGCACTTGTGAGTGTGGCCCTGAAGAAGATTAGGAATGCTGTCCACAGCTCCTTCCCAGAGGGTTCACCTCTTGCAGAAGCTCATCATGTGCTGCTTTAGAAGAACCTTCATTGTGTTCTAATTTCAAACTACTTTTCCCAATGCATTTGTAGCATAGAAATAGTATTTTATATGCCTTTATATTTTGTCAAGCCAGCAACACCAACACTGCAAACACAACTGAACTGAAGGAGGAGTGAAGTAAGTAGTCTTCCCTTGCTTAATGTTTTAAATTCCCAGTTATTTATGTCAGGTTTATTACAGGCATTCTCTAACTTGGCCTTTCACAGGAAACCTGAACCTCTAATGTTCTTTTAAAGATCTTCTTGTGCTTTGTGTGCTTTCCAATCCGTGATTTCTGGCTAATGGTGTTAGATGGGCTTAGCATCAACAGCCCCAGCACAGATGCAGCGGAGCCTCAGCATCCAACTCTTCCACCAGGATAACTTCACTAAAGCCCTCTGACTTCATCCCAACTTCCTCTGAGTAGAGCCCAACATTATCCCAGCCTTGCTAGGAAGGTAAAAAGTAGTTCAGAAACTTCATTGGTAATCATAAAAGTGCTGTGGAGATCCCAGATCCCAGCAGGTACACCCCTGACAGGTCAAAATGACAGAACAGATATCTTAGAGAGAAAAACAGCCTCACACCATCTTCCCATTATAGCAGCTCTCAAAGACTCTGATCATCTTAGCCAGGGAGGACTGCAGTGACATTTACCCAAGTCTTAGAAGAAATGGCTTTGGCTGTACTGGAAAGAAGCCATCTGAAGTCTGGTTCTCAGTCTGTCTGCTTCTAGTTCTTGAAAAAAGGTGTCATCATCATTGTGTATGATTGCTGCTTGCAGTTGCTGTATTTCCTTTTCCATCTTTGATCTCAGTTGTTTTCTTGTTTTCTGCAGCATCTAAAGAAAATACTGACATTAGCCACAGCATGTAAAAAGAAAAGGCAGTTGGACAAAACTAAGAATACTTACTTGTGCTTGTGCTTTCTCTCTGGTTTGGATTTCTTGGAATTCTTGAGATACAGCTTCTGCTAGCATGGAAAACTAAGCATAACACATGTGTGAGTTGAACTAATTAAAGAAAGACCTCTAAGTGGAAAAATATGATCTGTCTGATCCAGATGAAGCTTTACCTGATCTTTGTAGTAGTTCTCCAGAGACTCCAGCTCATTCTGGTGCTCTCTCCATTGCTCATCACGCTTCTCTTGAGCATATACTCTCAGGTCCTTCAGTCTTTGCTTCTGAATTTCTAAGCCTTCTTCAAATAAGTTTTTAAATATCTGCCAGCAATTAAAAAAAACAAACCTGAAACTTTCCCAGGAACTTGTAAGTATACACTTACATTTTTCAGCTGCTTTATCTCCTGATGGAATGGTGTTTACATGAGGATAGGCCATAGCCCATGAAAAAGTACAATTATGTACCTAGAAATGGTGGTGCAGATACAGCTGAGCTGGATTTGTACTACTCATTTAGCTGAAATTCTGATAGATAAAATAATTTTTCATGTCAGTTTAGTCAGATGACCCAACTGTGCAAGCCAGGACCTTTGAACATGCACTGTGATTTACAACCCACCCTATACTCTGACTTCAGGACATTCATCCAGGTTTCCAGCAGCAGGAACTCCAGCCCGGACTCAGGCTTTCCCTTCCTCCACCAGAACACTTACCAGCTGTAAGCTCACATCTTGAGGCAAACAGTTCTCAAATCACTAACAGTGGATTATGCAGTAAACTTCTAATCTTTTACTTCGAAAGGTGACAATTGTGTATCTGCTCTTGTGGGGCCTAGTAACTCTCCTTGCTTTCCGTCACTCTGATGTTCAGCCCTAATTAGATCGTATCTGTCACAAAGTCCACTTTGTTTAACAAAGCTGCCTGTTTGATCAGTTCCCTTAACTGAAGATTTAGATTGTTTTCTTTGGATGGTGACTATAGGAACAACTTCGTAATCCTAATGTTTCTGAAAACTCATTTCCCCAATTTCTCAAGTTACCAGCCCTGTTTTTCCACACTGATACTTCATCCTTTCTCCTCCTAGCCCCATAAATCATCCTTTCTTTCACAGTGGTTTGCCCTGCACTGTATCCATATTTCCAGAGAAGGAACCATTTCATCTGTGGCCTTGACTGATCAACCACTTCCTCCTCACTCTGAGCTCTGGTCACTGCACTTGCAGCATTGAACTACCAGACCTCAGCACTGGGGTCCAGACAGGAAAGAATTGCACACTTGCAGAGCAAGACCCCTTGTCTTCACCTTTGCCTCCCGTGTCCTCTCCCGCATCATCTTGGCACGGAGCTGGACCCTGTAGTCCTCGTAGTATTTCCTGGCCCGGGCCACCTGCTGCCGCCTCTCTGTCACCTTGTTCTGAGCCCATTTCTGGCGGTAGATGCGCTGCTTGATTTCTTGCTAAAGGGAGAGCAGGAGCTGTCAGACCACCAAACTGCCAACAGATACTCCTGCAAGCAAAGCTTTGTTAATCATTGCTAATTAGGGTCCTTTACTGAGGACCTTCTCCACATTCCAGTTTTACACTGCAGCTATGGTTTAAAGCTTTAGTCACCACTGATGTAGCAAAGTAGTGTCACTATAGAATTAAGGAGTCAGCACTGTTCTGGGAGCTGCAACACAACCTCAGGTTTCTCCTCCTTGCACGTTTTTAGAACTTGTTTTACCTTTTAAAGCAACAATGCAGGGTAATAATAATATTCCATTCCCATGACCCTACCACAAACAGATTATGTGGCATTTTGAGACAACAGCTACTCAAAAAGCATGAAGTTGTCATAAGACAAAAAGCCACTTTCATGATCTGGGAATATGCATTCTAGATAGCTCAATGTGAAATCTTTGCATTATGGAACAAACAGTCTTCAAAGAACATACCAGTCTCTTGCTGTGATCTTGATCTCTCTTAATAATTGCAGTAAGCAGCTCATGTTTCTTCAAGACTTGTTCAACCTGGAGGTTTAAAGAAAATGTTAATTACTTGCATTATTCTGCAGGACAAGCTGTCCTTTGCAGCAGGTTTAAATATTGCTCCTCTGCTATGTTTTGGGTTTTGTGTTGAGAGTTGCCTTGTATAAGTTAATCAACTTTTGCATCTCATAACTCACTTTTAAACTAAAAGACTGTTCAGAACTAGCAGTGGAAACTACAAAATGCTTTTAAAAAAGCAATAGCAACCCTAGGCAGTACTCAAAAAAAACCAGTATGAAAGAAGGACCACAGTATTTAAGTGGCTGATGAAAAGTTGAACCTATGTATGTAAATCTGTACATCCCTATTTAGCCAAGCTCCCAGAACATCCTTCCACACTGTGCTGTGGGTGTGCAGGTGCCCTGTCTGTGCTGTTGATGTGGTGTCAGGGTATCTCTGCTGCCACTCAGCAGAGATTCACTCACTTCATTCTGGAGTTTTGATCTAGGTCTGCCAGAAAGCACCTTAAGGTGCAGAGTGTGTGCAAGCTGCCGCTGCCACATTTTATTCAGAGTACAGGGTGAAATGTGCAGGTGGGGAAACTCCTCCAGAAGCTGCAACAGGAGGTCGTTGTCTCTTATTGTCACTGTAAGATAAAGACAGAGGTAAGCAATAAATTCCTGGAGAATACATTTCGTTGTAAATTCATGCAGACAGTGTCAGCCTAAGTCCAGAAATATTTTACTTTAAACACTGTATAAAATTACCATGCTGCTGTTACCATGTCAAGCTAAGCCCAGAAGGATATAACATCATCCTACCAGCACAGCAGCAGAGAAAGCAATCCCAATCTTCTATTGTTTTCTCTGAAGAATTGAGCTGTAAAGCTCAGGTGTCATTTCACTACCACTACCACATCCAACTAAGACAGGTATCACCTTCTTTCTTTTTGTGGTTCTGACCATCACTGATCAGTGATTGTTTTCTCTCTCTGGTTGCAGCAACTTAAAATAAAGCCAGCACAGCAGTGGCAATGACAGATCCAGGTCAAGTAAACAGGTGCAAAATAAACTTTCCCAGTACATCTCTGATCTTTCTGGCAGGAAGAGATGATAGGGAGATGAAGCAAAAGGGTATTTACCAAGTATATGGCCTTCAAAAACTGAAAAAAAAAATAAGGCAGTGTAGCTGAGCAACATCCAGGTATATAAGGGATTATCTGGTGATCTTATCCATAGGCATGCACAGTGCTGATTACCAAAACTGGGCCTAGGATTTGCAGCTTGGCTTTCTTGAAGCATCACTTGCTCAGCAGAAGCAGTGGCAGCATTAACACCACAGTGGCAGAGTCCTGACAAATCCTGCTCTGTTACCTGTACATGGCTCACCTCAAGCCACAGGCCCAATTTTACATCTGATATATGCTCAGAAAAATAACAAATCGAGAGCTCAGTCTGTAGTGGAATAAGCACAGGAGTAGCAGCAACGGAAAGAAACTCTGAAAATAATCCAAAGGATTTTAAGGAAGTAGCAAATGGGTCACAATTTGATTGTGCACCGATGGTTTACATTTACTTAAAGCATTACCTTCCCTAACAAAAATCCAGACATATAGAGGTCAGAAGAAGGGAAAATGCTACAGCTGACTGGTATATGTTGGACTGGTGCCTTTATTCTTGGAGTTCAACACGCGCTTTCAAAAGATGCCAGTTTTCCACCAAGTATAGTTTTGCAGTTCTTACTTGGAGCTGCTTGCTTTGGCTTCATGATCCCTCGTTTTGGAATCCACTGGCTGTATTTGGGATACTGAGGTGTGGTTTTTCTAGAATAAACTTTCACTGGCTGAGACATTTTTGGAGGTTCTTGAAAGATGTTTTCTTTATACTCTTGTTCCTTAGGAGCAGATGTAAAACAGATGGAGAACAGGTATGAGAAGGGAGACTGATAGAACACAGTTTGGCTATCAGAACTTAAATGTCTTTCAGACTTTAGCATGAGAACTTGGACATATTGCATAAGCCCAGAGTTTACAAAATACAGGTCAGGGTTCAAATAAAGGTTAAATCTCATTATTGCATAACCTCAGCTCTTCTGCAGCACTTAACATTAGTAAGTTACTACTTCAGTTGTACAGTGTTGTAACTATGACACTGGCAGTCAAGGAGGTCTTGTACCCAAAAGTGTCTGGACAGACCATCTAGACAAATTTAAAAAGAAAAAAAAAAAATCAAAACACAACCAGCAATCCCCACAGTGTATCACCTACCACTTCCTTGGCAGCTTCTCTGAGCTTGGAAAGTATACACCTCTCCCTCGCTTCATAAATTCTTAGCTCATTTTCATAAGCTTTAGTGACCAGCTAGAAAACAAAAATAAAAGGACTTGTCAGAGGAAATAATCAGTCCATACAGCCACCTTGTTAACTTGTTTGCTGCATGGGTCAAAGTAGCTTCTTCCACTTTAAGTTCTTTTTTTGCAAAATTTAGGGTTTAAGTTTTTTCCTCATCAGGCTACAGATGAAACAGCATATGATTACTAAAGGAGACCAGATACCCCCATTAAGTAAAAGTGTTCTGTTTTCATGGTTTTAGTATAACTATTAGTAAGAATTACCACAGGGTCTAATCTAAAAATTACCTTTGTTTTTCTTGTTCTTTCATCCCTTTCTTTCTGCAGCTGGCTGCGTATTGTCTTTATTTGGCCTGTTCCACTACCATGAAGTTCATGTTCCTGATGCTGAGATGTGGGTGAGGCTGGAGAGAGGGATCGTGGCCTGCCTGAGTACCTTGGATGTGATGTATCTGTAGCGAAAGGTCATTCACTGAGTATCTAATTTGGGACAAAAAAACCCCAGTGACATGTATTGTGACTAGGCCCTCATTTCAGAACCACAGTCCTGTGAGCTTGTATTCTGTCCCTCCCCCCACTTTCTATACATTTTTTACTGCAGCTGTGTTTCCCTTGTATTTTTTTGCAAAGTTTTACCACCGTTTTTTAAGTGTTAAACAGAAACTTGGTTGCAACCCTGTTACTGTAGCTCAGGTTTGGATCAAAGACAACACAGAAGTGAACTAGCAATATAAAACTTAGTAACTAACTGTAAATCAGTGTAGCAGCTTTACATGAAAAGGTTTCTTTTATATTCTTTTCCATCCCAATACTTAACTGACACGAGGATTGTTACCTCTCTTGGCTGCCCTTCGGCCATAGTCCATGACATTGTCACTGTGCTGTGACAGGCTGTCCTCATCTGTCAGCTCCTCTTCTCTCATGTGCTCACCCAAAGCTCTCTTCAACATCTATGGGATAGATTTTTTTGTGGGGGTCATGTTCAACAGACAGTTCTGAAGTTTGAATGAAGTAAAGCCACGTGTTAGTTGCAGATTTCCTATTCATCCATATTACACTGACATTCTTCTTCTCTCCACTGTCATTACTAAAGCTGGATTGCTCAGCTCAACAAGAGATTTTTACTTACTAAATCTAGTTCATTTAGTCTGTGAGACAGATTTTCTGATGCTTCATGAAACTCTTGCTCAGGCACCTTCTCCTTTGTTGTTCTGTGGGAAAGTGAATCTTCAAGCAAATCTGCGGTGGAATTTTCGTATCTGTTGAAGCAGAAAACAGACAGATATCCTTTCTATTCCAAAAACTTGAAGATGAGCATTATCTCCCACAATTCCAGTTCACTTTTTGCCTAAGCATGTTTTTATAGGATTAAGTAAAGCAGAATGTGTAAACGCCTATAACCATATTTAACAAAATGAATAAATGTCAGGAGAAACAGGAAATCTTTCTGTTAGAATTAGTATTTCACTGCCACACAGCCAAGGAAGGAAAGATCTTATTTAAAAAGGGAAGTGGGGCTGGCTGGCCGTGGAAATGAAAGTACCAGTGTGGTTCAGTACCAAAAATCTGAACTTGCCTTGGTGTTCTAGGCTGGTACTGAGATTCAGGTCTTGGAGTCTGTGTTACTTGTTCAGCACATAGTGAAAGCTTTTTCTCAAAAGAGGAGGCAGATATAGAAGACTCATATACCAGAGGCACCTAGGAAAATGATTAAATGAAGATTTTATAGATCATGTGAGTAGATGTTGTAACAGAACCATCTCAAACCCTGTGAGTATAGATACGTAAAAACAGGCTCCTGACTGCAGATAGTGTGCTTTAGAGAATTAATGTTTAAAGAAATGGACTAGCAAAGTATGGAAGATCAGTTCACAGCTAAACCATTGAACCAGAACAGGGTCTAAGTTAAAGTAATGAGTATCTCCACATTCCACCTCTTCAGTCTGCGACTGATGCCAGGTAGTAGAAATAAGCTGAACTTCCCTTAGTACAGACTGAGCTGCAGCTCACAGTGAGCCAAAAGAGAACACTCATATCCTTGTGCCATTTAGCTGGTTTACTACTGCCTGGTAACTTCTCTGTTCAAACTGGAGTAACTTGGGCTTGGCACAGACGTACTGGGAAATGCACCAATGGAAAATGAGTTTCAAACAGAGACAATGTAGAAGTAAAAGCTGTTGAAACTATTGGAATAAGCAAAGTCTGTGAGAACCTCTTGTGGCCGCAGAAGGCAAAAATAGCATTTCCAGAGAAACTTCCTTTACAGACACATTTCTATGGGGACAGAATGGTATCTGCTGATCAGTTTGTGGGTTTTGCATTATTCAGTTTTTGAAAAGCAAAGGACAATGCAAGAAAATAAAATGAAAGAATATAATAAGCATTCAGGGATCTTTAAAAAGGAGTAAATATAAGTTTTATTGGCCAAAACCCCCAAAATTCTTACTAATTTAGGATGCTGATACACTTCAGAGAAAAAAATGTGACTATACTCCTGTGCTTTGTACATTTTTGATTAAAAAGCAAGATAACCAGTAAACTGGTTGGTTGTGATAAACAGAACTCTGTGGGTGCTGGCTCTGTACATTTTGGAGCAAACAACTCCAGGAAGAACTAAGAACCGACATGACTCACAGGCTGCACATAATCACAGTCTAACAACACTACATCACTGATTGTATATTGAGGAAAGCAAGTCCAAAGCAGGTTTGAAATAAGCCCAGAAGTGCCACAAGACAACAGACAAATTAAGCAGAAATCAAAAAATATTGATTGAAATTCCAAAAATTTAGATGAAACACGTACCTTTGTCACATTGTCCTCAGCATCATCTGATCCCACCATTTCTCCCACTGCAGAAGCAGATGACAGGTAAGTGTGAGTTAATGGCACTGTGCCTACTAATGTGGGCTACAAGTAAAAAAAGATATGAGCCATGGCCTGTGGATCCAAATTACTGAGAGAATAGAATGACCAAGCAACTTTGGTTACCCAGTTGTGACATTCATTTTGGTAATTTCTCCAGTCTTCAATGTTCAGTGTCATGGGAATGCTGTGGAAACTAAAAAAGGTAAGGAGTGTTTCCAAGGCAACAGAGAAAATGAATACTGAAAAAAATAGCCTCTAAACCTTTCTACAACAGCAGTTAATGGTTTTTTCTTCGAATTGAAAGTGGCTTGGTTGGCCCATGTTTCTCTGCTCAGAATAAGCTCAGCCATGGGACTTATCTGCTGGAAGAGACTTCTGTAGTATAGGTCCATCTTAAGGGGATTAACTAAGAAAGGAGTTGAACTGGGGACATGGATTACTTTTTTCCAGTACAGGGAACAGATTAAAAGTAACCTATTTTTGTTTCTCTGTAAAGCAGAGATAGAAATATGAACTTGTGGCTGAATGTAAAAAAATGCACTAACAGATTCAAAACAATGTTTCTTGTGGTGCCAGTAAAAATAAATGCAACATTATAACACTTAAGAGTTACCCTATAGGATGCAAAATTTTCTCTCACCAGGAATCTTTCTTGACAGAGGAAGACTATCAGAAACATCTTCAAATTTTTTGCTAGGTGACTTTTCAATCTGAAATAAAAAGCAAGATGTGTTCTATAAATTCACAGGAGAGTGCTGACAGGAAGGTCATACATTAGGTTTGTCTGCAAATGGAAATCAATGCTGATTTTATAGATAAAAATCACTATAATTATTTTGTTGACTATACTATAAACTGTGCAGTTGCATTGACTGTGGAGATGTGTATGTATATATGTAAGAAATAAACACACCCCTCAAACTAAATTTCTCTCAGGACACTTAGTGAAGAACGAATACACAATCCAAAATTCCTGGAACTGAGATGAACTCTGACACATTCAGAAGTGTTCTTCAGGGACCAGCTACTCCCATTCTGCAAGTAAACTAGGAGGTTTTAAAATGAAAGCAGTATTGGTTACTAAAAGAAAATTAAATAATCAAATTCCTTACAGTAGGAATGTTCACTGCTTGACTGCAAGCCAAAGCTGCTGCCTGTCTGTCTGAGCTGTGGCAATCTCTCCATCCTGGATCCGAGGGCTGGAAGGGGGGCAGCAGAAGAACTGCTTGCTGAATAGGCTCCCCCAGTTTTGTATCACTGACACTCAAACTCCCTTTGTGAAGTTCACCAGCATGAACAGACTCCATCCATCCTGAAGAGGCAAATACAAAGAACTTGAAGTGTTACCTGGGAAAGCAGAACATGTTTTGTACATTGTCTGTACATAATAAAGGGAAGTGTCTCAATATCTAATGTGAGCTGCCACCTTTGTTGGATTGCATAGGACAGTGCTGTAACATTTTTATGCCTTAAGAACATGATTTGAGGATCTTCCACAAGGACTTTTTAGTGTTTTGAACCACAAAAAAAAAGAATACAAACCACAATTAAAAACAGCCTAGCTGAAGCCAAATCCTAGCTAAGCAGAAATACCCCAGATAATGAAAGTTTGCCTATTCTATTTTATATACTAAAATATCGTATTTCTGAAAAGAATTTATTTTAAAACACTAAAGTGTTTCCATTCATGACTAAAGCTCTCCTACACACTACCCTAGTTCCC
>NW_008239056.1:1482531-1488819 GCF_000691975.1 Corvus brachyrhynchos | reverse complement strand
TCCCTACACCCCTAAGTCAAAATCAGGTGGATGAGCTATCAGAAGAATCAATACCATCTTCCTTTTCCTTTACAATCCCCCTTTCACTTTCTGACAACAGTCTGGGAAATGCTGCAAGAGCCTCGGAGCTTTCAGGTTCTTCTACCCCCGTGTCCTTTTCTGCTAGACACAGTATAGGCATCTGAAATTCTAGAAGTGGATGCTTAAAAAGATTAAATTAAGAGCTATAAAACATCTTGCCATGAACTATTGAGATGGACAGTTTTAATGTCTGCTCATTGCTTGGTGTAGCAATCCATACTATGCTCAAAATCTGTTAAATTCTTATTTGTAATTCCAATCAATGAAACGTTCATAATTCATAATATTTCTTTATGCCTCTACTTGAGGAGATAAATCATCAAATAAGAACAGGAAGAATTGGAATATTCTTATAGAAAAATAGGAAATAAAAATGAACTCCATTTAAGTCATCTGCACATTATTTTTTTCAGAGCCACCCATGAAGTTTTGAAGGGACACACACTCCTAAAACATCTTCTTTAAGAATGAACTTACTAGTCTTTTTACAGTTTTAAATAATACATATTACACTGCAACAAATGAAATAAAGTCTTCAGAATTCTCCTATTCTATTGAAAAAAAAAAAAAAAAAGCCTTTGTAGGAGAACTGAGTTAAAACTCAAGCAACAAACCTTTATCCAAATAAGGTAGCTCATGAGTCATGAAAAATAATGCCTGGAATATTTACTTCCAGAAATTTTAACTTCAGCAAGATGTATTAGCTTATTGTGGGTTGTTTGGGTTTTTTTTTTCTAGTAAGGATTTAAAACAGTATTTGTCTGAAAGAAGTAACTTATAAAAAGGAAACAAAAAGCCTGGAAGTCTTACTACAGAAGAGTGTTAACATATTTTTTCCACCCAAACTCACCTTCCCCTCTCTCGGAAAATGAATGAGCAGTATCTCCAAGTTTAATTAATTCACTGGTAGATCCTGAGCCATCTGTATCACAAGTTAGAACAAAATATTCTGACTGGGACCTAAGGGGAACATAAAGCCATCAAGTATTTCCTCTCTCAGCCTCTGCCCGTTCAGCCCACGAGATGGAGCTGCCGAGGAGCGTGCAGGACATGGTCCTGCTGCTACAGAGCAAACCAGAGCAGGAGTCACAACCACAAACTGAACTCAGCTTAACGAATCAATCTTTAAAATACAATCTTTAAAACTGATCCAAGTTTTCAAGTTGTTTTATTCCACATAAAAAGTAAACTTAAGGGAAACAGAATCGCAGCTCTTCAAGGGCAAAAGAAGTCCCAGATGTAATTTTAGCCCAACCAAAGGAGTCACCTCACATTCCTTTTGGCATATGTAATCAGTAGGTGTCTATACTATAAAAAACCTACTAATTTCTCTACAGATACACAAAGACAGTCAGTCACTATGTCAAATAAATATTCAGAATTGTTCTTACCCTTCAACTGATGAGAGTAGTGTATGTTGTATAAGTTGACCAGCAGTGCTTTCCAGCTGCTCTTGAGATGCAATTTGAATTTCATCACTGGACAGCACATTTATATCAGCTGTTAATAACCAAGAGGTAATTATTTTCAAGAAAACTACTTCTACCTATAAACTAACAGGTATTAATTCCAATATAATCAAAACAGTTTATGTGTAATATCAACATTATAGTGTTTTATCTAAAATGATGACATGTAACGTTCTCCAATGGAGGGGGACGTAGGGTAGGTGGGGCAACTTTTATGGAAAGCTTTGAAAAATTATACCACTACTGTATATCCCCTAATTCCAGTTTTTAATAAACCTTTCTTCTTCCTCAAAAGAACTAAACTCTGGACTTACAGCTAGAAAATTTGAGCCACTAACCCCCACTGGGTAACAAGACCAGCAGTCTGAGGGAAGGGAAAAGCAGTACAGGCACTGAACATTACTACTGTCCTCTTTCTTCTGTCCACTCTGGAATAGGTCAGGAGGAAACTGTCTCAGGCACCAAGAGCTCTCCCCTTTATTCACAGAGTGCAACAGCCAGTGGTGACAGCTCTTATTAGCTCTGAGATAGGAAGACCAGTACTGTCTCAGTAAGATGCCTCTGCAGGGCTGAGCACCTTCTCTTCCCATTTTCCTCAAAATAACCCCTGCTATGGATCTACTCCCAAGACCCACTTCCCAGGAAAGGATGTCATCCCCCTTATGTCCTAGTAAGTAAAAGGGACATTTGTTCATTGTTCCAATTAAAGCCAACATTTCCCTCCTTGAATCCTAATCCTAAATCATTTGACTTACAGGTTGAAAAGCAACTAACAAAGGATGAAGTGTCTAGAGTAGGTTTCTGCCACAAGAATGAAGCAGAGGGGAAATAATCTATTTTATTATTGTTTATGAAAATAAGGAATGCAAATATTCAGCTTCACCACTGAAATTTCCTCCCCCAGGTCAGTTTTGTCTTTCACTTCTCTCCATTGTCAAGGTTATAAGTAACAAAAAACTCCAAATAAATCTTTGCTACATTGAAAACATTTTGGGTTTACATCTCACCTCCAGTCTGAGAAGATGCTTCACTGACTTCTCTAAGATACTCTAACAAACCATCAAATATTTCGAGGAGGTTTTTGATAGATTCCCTGTCTCCTTTCACAATGTTCTCACCTTAAGAGACAGTAATGCCACATGTTAATAATTAGTACTTCACAGAAGAAGAATTCTCAAAAGCAAGTTTTCTGTAGGAGAGTGCTTGGAAATTCTTGTAAAGGTGTCAGCTCAGAAGATACCTGGTCACTTATTTATGGCTATGTAGGTAAGCTTAAGGTATATTTTAAGTGTCTTATTTAAATTTGCATCTTTTCAGTTCTAATAAGTGAAAGTTTATTGATGTAATAACTGCTTTCACACACACAAATATTCAGGGATATTTTCAGGGACAGTTGTTATTTAATATTTTTCTTACACATAAAACTATAGCACGAACCAGTCTACGGAGTGGCAGCAGGATTGCAAACACCAGCTACTGTGTACAGGCACCAAGTCAGAGATACTTCTTATCAAGCAGTTTTCATTCTTTGCAGGTTATGCTATGTGAGACCATACACAGGAATACTCAGGGAAAGCCATTATCTGTGTACAGATAACAGATATCACAACACACTTCAACTCTTTACTCACCAACTTTTAAAAATGTAGTAACAACTTTAGAACTCCAGAGTCATGTCTTAAAACCCAGTGTCCAAGCCTGAGCCAGAAACAGATTTAAGGTAACACTTCAGCAGCCAAATGAAGCATGGCTGGATGTTAACTTTAACATTTCTTATTTATTCTCTCTTTGCTGTTTCAATTTATAACCTGATGTCCAAGGCAAGGGGTCAGTGCTCTGATGACATCCACTACCATAAAAAGACCTTCCATGCAAGTATGAAAGCAAGCTGTGTAACATCAGATTCTTAGAGTGTTCTAGTTAAACCACACAGATATTCAGCTGGTGTTTGTCTCATTAAACCAAGTACTTACCAGTGATGTGAGACAAGCTGACCTGCAAATAATCCAATGCCAGGGAATCTATTACTGCTTGTACATTATGTGCATCATCCTCTTGGCTTCCGGGAGCAGCTATGAAATCTATGCAAAATAAATAATATATGTTAGGCTATTTAAATGGATAGCTTGTTACAGGTGCCTTAATTAAACTACTTTAACTTCTGCTTACAAGTTAGTATTTTTTCAGTACCTTGTGTCCTTGGTGAAAAGCCCAACTATCATATGGTCCTATGAAATCTTTTATAAGTATTGAGCACAAACTTAGAACACCCCCTGGAAGATATGAGGGTTTTATCAGGATTAAATTCAATAATAGAGACTACTAAAGCATTTCTCCTCCTCCACTGCCACCACACACACCTGGTTCAGGTCATCAAACTGGAATTGCAGTTTCTGTTAGCTTCTTCTTTTCCTGTCACACACTAATTGGACTGCAGTGTATTCTACTTAATTGGGAACAACATTATTTTTAGTTCTGGGCTTACATTTAACAGGACTTCTACCTTCAATAGGTGCCAGTTACCTCAGTGCTATTAAAATCTTCTGGAATTAGTAGTCTGACATTTCCTACACATAACAGTTTATAAATAAAACAAACACATAATTGTATAGACTTTGCTCAGTTGTTTTCACTGAAGTCCAGTGGAGTTCGGTTAAAGCAGGGTTAAATCACAGCTCAGCTCTTAGCAGACTGTAAGTATTAAGCATTTTATGAGAGCAGACTTCAGTGTTAACACTGGTGTAAGATAAAATGAGCCAGTTCACACTCTTCAGAAGTATTATGCCCAGACAGCTTTCAAGGCCTAATTTACAGCAGTTTTGCTGTGGCTATCCTCATAGGTGCCATTCATAGCAGTTCAAAATTAAAATAAAATTGGCCAATATTACTCAAATCTTCTTAAAGAATGACAATCTTATATTTTTGTCTTGGACACAAAAACTTTAAATCCCTAAATCTGTAGGAAGTTTTACGAGTTTCAATTTTATTTAGCTACAACATGCACAGAGACAAAATAAAAAGCAGATTTAGCAATTATCATTCCTACCTGGTACTCTTTCTCCTAAGATTGACTCATAAAGACGAACAAACACGTCAGCACCACATTCTGAGAGATGCTTTATGTGCTGGTTTATGTGACAGGTCCTTAAAAGATCATTGGCAACATCAACCCAATCTATTTAGAAACAAACCATTAATGTCACAACTGAAAGACATAAAGACACTGTTACTTACAGTGAAAGATGGGACCCCTGTGTCTTTGACTCCACCAGAGGTGGTCAAACCCAGGAGGCTGTCCCATCCATCCAAAATATTAAACATATTGTTCAAGTGCAATCATAGCAAAACTGGACTAAGGAGGTGAAAGGCACTGAAGTACCACAGGCTGGGCAGGTTGATTTTTTTTTTCCCCCCCCCCCATGTAATGAAAAATAAATTTGAATCTGGTCTCATAGCCAGGAATTCCAAACCTTCAACACCTTAACAAACCAAGCTTTGATACACCACTTATCAATGATCAGAAATGACAGGTACTATTCTTACAAACCCAGGTTTTCTAATAGTCTTAGGCAATGACATCACTTCTAATGCAAATATTCCTCATGAAAGGTAAATTCTACATTAATTATTTATTTAAGGATTAGAATACGGAAGTGGTCCTACCAAGTGCTCTGTTGAGCACAATGATACGTGCATCAATATCCTGACTTTCCCCAAACTTTGAGTCCTGAGTTCAAAGTGCTTTGAAAGATATGTATCCTCTACAGTCTTCCCTGTCACTCAATTCAAGTATCAACTTGGAAGAACTTAAGTCTCCACCTCTGTTAGTCTGTGA
The DNA here is from genome assembly GCF_000691975.1 of Corvus brachyrhynchos. Classification (NCBI taxonomy): domain Eukaryota; kingdom Metazoa; phylum Chordata; class Aves; order Passeriformes; family Corvidae; genus Corvus; species Corvus brachyrhynchos. The sequence goes on along the minus strand of NW_008239056.1, from coordinate 1,483,434 downwards.
TTTTTAAGTCCAGATTTTCCCCCAAGATGTTCCTTTTGGAAATCAAAATAGTATTTTAGCAAGTATTAAGAACTTCAATTTACTGGAGAGAGCATAAGTCATGTTTGGGAGGAAAAACTATAGAATTACTACAATAGCAACTAATTTGTACAGTTTTCAGTCTTCTGTTCATAGGGAGCGTTACTTTTCCATCCCTCAACTCCTCAATCAGTTCCAGACATCACTTTAAGTTTCAGATGCATGAAAGGGTAAAGTAGCTAACATCTTCTACGTTTCAGGCTGATGTCTTGGAAGACCTGAATTACTGTTCATCTGCAGCTTTATTAAACTAAAAGCGTCGCCAGGAACAGAACAAAGACAAAAGAGGGGAAGGGGGAGGTTAACGCAAAGAGCTTAAAAAGCCACAACGCACGAAAACGACAGCTTTAAAGAGCTGAATAAAATGGTGCCAGCGATGCGAGCAGCAGGGAAGTGATGAGGGAGAAGGAAGCTCTCCAGCTTGCCTTCCCCGGCTCCGCAGACACCAGACCAGCTGCTGTTCCGGGAGCGGCACCCGCCCCACCGCAAGGCCGGACCCTAGCGAGCCCCGGTCAGAGTCCTCCGAGGCCCGGCCCTACCTGTACCCTCAGCGCTACCCATGGCGGCACCAACGGCTCAGCCCCCGCCCCCCATTTAAACCGCGGCCTGCGCACTCATTGGGCAGGCGCCGCAGGAAGGGGCGGGGCTACGCACGCCAGGGAGTCCGGTGTTTTCGGTCATTCGCCGGTGGTACCGGGGGTGGGGCGATCGCCTCTGTACTGGGATTGGGAACAGGACTGGGTTTGGACTGGGAGCAGGAACGGGGAGGAAAGAAAGAGCCCGTGCCCCAAAGCCAAGCTGCAGCGCGGGTCACGTGCTATCCCC
>NW_008239056.1:1479779-1482430 GCF_000691975.1 Corvus brachyrhynchos | reverse complement strand
GCGTTTTCTCGGTAAAGATGGGGAAAGGGCCGGCCTGGGGCGGGGGTGGAGTGGGGGAAAGTTCTAGCACTCGACCTTGCAAGCTGGCCCGGGACGTTTGCCGGCCGGTATGTCCATTAACGGGGGGCTGGTGTTAATTGCCACGATACAGGTTTGGCAGGGTAACCCGAAGGCATTTCTGTATGAAAGGAGTGCTAAAACCTTTATTAAAAATAAGATTTAGAAGTGAGGCTTACTGTATTAGCTGCTAGCACAGTTTTTTGGAGAGGTTGGATGGTGAAAGTCTATTATCTTCCCTTCTAAGCAACAATATTCCATGCTCCTCAGGAATTCTGGGTTTTCTATGTTGCAAGAAAAAATGGTGCCCTTTATCGTTAAACTCTTCGAGCACGACGAAAGCAACTGAGGTCCCAATTTTGACCGTAAGAACAATGACTGTCAGTAATAACCTCAGTGGTGTGAGCTCCAACAGCCCACCGGTGTCATTCGTAGATCTAAGTCCAAGTACACACACCACCTGAAGAACACAAAAGAGCTTTTGTTGTGTATACGCAAACATAGATCAGTGCTATCAAAACTAAGCTAAATACGGATTTCAGTTTGCTACATACACAGCTCTGCAAAGCTGTGTTGATTTGTTTCCATGTATTGGCTCAGATTAAGAGAACATGAGAAAATCAAATCAAATCATGCTTAACTTAGGAGGGTGGAACAGAAAGATGAAGTTTTTTTACAAAGGAAATTGAAAGAGGAGTTCCTTGCAGACTTAACTGCGTGTAGACAAGGCAGGGACTGAGTTTTTGTTCAGTCTTTTCAATTCTTTAAAACGTTGGAAAGATTAAACAGCACAGTAACAGGAGCCACTAAGTTATGCACGAACAAAATCAAATTAAGATGTGTTCAGATAAATGCAACAGAACAAGAAGATATCAGATAATTTGTTATTTTTACAGCCTTTGCAAAAATCTTTTACAGATTCATCAGGAACAGGAAGCCTGTAGGGTCAGAATGTGGAGAGTGTTAATAGGAGTGTTTGGGAACAAAAAAATCTTTCACAGGCCATATTGAGTAAGTATATCTATACTGAAAAAAAAAAAGGGAGGTCCCTCTATTACACATTTGCAGGGATAGTATTAACAAAACCAGTCAAGTTGGAGTGCTACTGAAAGAAAAAATTAATTATAACAAAAAATGGTTGAGCAAGGTGGAATTCCAAATTGCTGAGGGTCAAACAGCTGTGGCTATTCATAAACAAAATAAGCCTGACTTAGGTGTTACTTGTGAGGACGATGTCATGTAGACCTCTAGTCTTTGCAAACCTTGCTCTAGTCTTAGCAAGAATTTTTAAAAATTGCTAGAAAATAATGCACAACAGATCAAAGACATCTTTATACTTCCATTATGTAGATCTGTATGAGGTCCAGATTTTAATTGTTGTGAATTTCTTGTCAATAAAGAAAAAAATAGCAAAGGATAATTAGACCTGTGGAATTGCTTTAAAAGGAGGAAAAATTACACTGCAGCTTTGGTTTATAAAGGAGGTGACTTAGAAGATATTAATGTCCACAAACAATATAAATATAAAGTTATTACTCACCATTTCTACTAATTCATATTGTTTTGTTCCTCTTGTTCTTATGTGGCAATATGTTGAAAATGAAAGTAAATGTTTTTCAGGTTGCATACAGTGAAACTGTAAAAAACATTGTCATGGTATCTAACAAGCTAAGGGCATAAATAGAACCAAAATGGGAAGAAATGGCTATCAAATACAGTTATTTTTGTCCCAGAAAAGCCTTAAAGCACAGATTACTAGAAGGTGGGAGGATATAAGTGAGGAGTGTTATCGCACTTCTCCTTCCTTATGTTGTTTTCATTTGCTTCCCTCTCTGCCTGGAGCAGGTGGCTTGCGGGTGTTTGTGCTTCAAACTTCAACTCACATGTGTGTAAAGCCTCAGGACATTTGCGTTGTTCCTCCCCTGGCAAAGCCGGGCAGGTGAACAGCAGTGTCCACTTGGGGTACTGAATGTTTTTATCCAGTGCTTTCTGAGCAGCTTTTCAGTGACGCTGCACCTCAGGTGACCTTTGACTCAGGTTACTGGCCCTGGTGTGGAATTCAGAAAGCTAACACTGGTAACTGTTTACAGACATGTGCTTATAAATATTTCTGTTTACATAAATGTTCCTAAACATTTATAAAAGGCAGTGGGTAATAGTATAAAAGAACTGGCCTGAGGAGGTTTGATGTTATTTTGCGTCCAGCTTTTCAGGATCTGCACATTGGCTTCTTCCGAGAGCGAAAATCACAAGTGGGCATGGGGTCAATCTACCGTGAAGTATCAGTTATTAGTTAAAATGTTTATTAGTTAAAAGCCCAGGCTCCTCTTGAGCTCTTTCAGGAGGATTTTCATAAACAGATCTGTGAGAAGTGGGGGGCTGCACTGCGGACATTAGGGTCCGGCTCTGCCCTGCCAAAACCTATGAGGAGCTGAGCTGCATTCTGAACGTGCCGAGCGGCCGAAAGCCCGCACTTATGGAGGGTGGGAGGGAGAATTCCCCATCTCCATTTCTCCCTCAGGCCGGGAAGACCTCAGCGGGAACGAGGCTCCCGCCCACAGCAGCCCCGCGCAGGCGCGGGGGAACGCTCCCCG
>NW_008239056.1:1479219-1479455 GCF_000691975.1 Corvus brachyrhynchos | reverse complement strand
ATCGGTTCCTCCGCCCCAGAGCACCCCCCACGGGTGAGAGTGGCGCGGGGGGATATTTTTTTTTTCCTGTGGGGGGAAAAGATTAGCCCCCCCCCGCCTAGGGACGATCCCCTAGCAAGGACGGTCCCCGTAGAGACTGATTCCCTCCCGCTGGGAGCGGTGGGTGGGCTGGAGGTTTGTGGGTCAGTGGGTTGGTGGTGCCGAAGCCTTGGGGAACTCTTGGCAGGGCGGTTCCC
>NW_008239056.1:1470417-1479068 GCF_000691975.1 Corvus brachyrhynchos | reverse complement strand
ACTCGGGGAGCGCTGTGTTGTGCTGGGAAGGATCGTTCCCAGCGCCCGCCCGGCCAAAACCGGGAAGCGATCGGGGCGGGGGAGGGGGCCCCGTACTCGGATCCAGCGCATGGCTTAGCGCGGCTCTAAGCTGCGCTTCGGGGCTTTCGAGATCCGCCTTATCGGAACAGAGGGACCGAACCTAAAATGCTAATAAAGCGCATGGCCTCATAAAATATCTTTGTAAAAAGAAGTTTGTTTCCTGGGACATAAAAGAAACGGTTTACGGGAAAGTTATACGGAAGGTTTTGTAACTGCCCCTGCCTGCTTTCAACAATAGGAGTGTCGCTGGGATGGGAAACCATTTTGATTACGGGGTAGTGCCAAGGTTTTAATGCCTTACTTTGCTTGTTGTAACTTGCTGTTCGATTGCATTGTATGGAAGTGGGAAAGACATATTGCCTTAGCTTTTGAGTAAGAATTGTGGCGAGGCAGATTATGGCGTCTACAGCCTAAAGTATGGTTTTCAAAGTTCTAGTGTCCTGAAAATTAAGTAGGTAGAGTTTATACATCTGAATTGTGGAGTTAACGGGTGGACTGCAAAGATGGTGGTTAAACTGTTCAGGAAGAGGACCAAAATGTTTCTCTTGCATTCTATGTTATGTTCTTTTTCCCTAGGTTTGGAGCCCCTCGTTTTGGAGGAAGTAGAGGTGGACCTCTCTCTGGGAAGAAATTTGGAAACCCTGGGGAGAAACTTACAAAAAAAAAATGGAACTTAGATGAGCTGCCCAAATTTGAGAAGAACTTCTACCAAGAACATCCGGATGTAGTTAGACGTACTGCGGTACGTACCTGATATGGCTTGAGCAAAAGTAAACAGAAAGTGCAAACACATTGAGGGTCATGGGGCCCAGCAGGCACAGTTGGGGTCATTTAAAATACAACTTTTGTATCAAAGTATATTTCCAATAATGGGTGTTTTGTTTTGCAGCAAGAAGTTGAACAGTACAGAGCAAGCAAAGAGGTCACAGTTAGGGGCCATAACTGTCCAAAACCAATTATCAACTTTTATGAAGCAAACTTCCCTGGTAAGTGAAGACCAGCTTATTGGTTGTTCTTCAGGCTGGATTAGGGCAGCATCTGAATTCATGCGTTTAAATTTTCTCTTCAAGCAAATGTTATGGAAGTAATTCAGAGGCAGAACTTCACTGAACCAACTGCTATTCAAGCACAAGGTTGGCCTGTTGCATTGAGTGGATTGGATATGGTCGGAGTGGCACAGACTGGATCAGGGAAAACACTCTCTGTAAGTTTTGATTATAGCCTGGAATACTGCTGGATTTACAGCAGTGACAGTGTGGCCTGGCTTAGTGCAGGGGGAGCACTACTGGAAAGAGAGTATAATGAGATTTTTCTTTTTTCCAAACAGTACTTACTGCCTGCTATTGTGCATATAAATCATCAGCCATTCCTGGAGCGAGGAGATGGACCTATTGTGAGTATTCCTAAGTGAAAGGGGATTTTAATTTCTAGAGAATGTTGATTGTGTATTACAAGTACCAGTTGTCCATGCTCATTAGAGTGCGTAGCTGCATTCTGTTTTTCTGTATGAATAAAGTGATTCCCTGTTGGGGTACTCTCCCAACCAGATTCTATAAGCTCTGATTGGATTGTCCTTAAAATAGTACAGAACAGGGAGAGATGTTTGGTTTTTGGGTTACATTTTGGAAATTGCTATTCCGTGGAAGCTAGTGACTTCCAGGTATCTTTCACATGTTAGGTCAGTGGTGGCCGTTGAGATGCCAGGTAACTTGGTTTGCTGGTTTGGCTACTTAAATCTACTTCAGTCAATCTGGCACTGAACTTTCCACTCAAAATTATTGTCAGACTAGGACTTTCCAAAGGATATTGAGCTTAAAGCTGGGCATCCTATTTCTAGTGTCTTGTGCTGGCACCAACCCGTGAACTGGCCCAACAAGTGCAGCAGGTGGCTGCTGAATACAGCAGAGCGTGTCGTTTGAAGTCCACATGTATTTATGGAGGTGCTCCAAAGGGACCACAAATCCGTGACCTGGAAAGAGGTATGGATCAGCCTTGGTGCATCCCTGTCTGAGGCAATGTGGAAACTGCTTCAGCTGACAGGACTGCTTGGTTTTAGGTGTGGAAATCTGTATTGCAACACCTGGAAGACTTATAGACTTCTTAGAAGCTGGAAAGACCAATCTCAGGAGGTGTACTTACCTTGTCCTTGATGAAGCTGACAGGATGCTTGACATGGGATTTGAACCTCAGATCAGAAAAATTGTGGATCAGATAAGAGTGAGTATAAATAGTTCATGCATTTATCACTATAGCAAGTACAAACTATTGCTACTACCCTTATTAAAGCAAGGGCAGTGCAAGCCTGGGTAGTTTTGGTTGGGCATTTAACTTCACCCTATACTGATCTTCTATTGACCTGATCTTCTTCTCCAGCCTGACAGGCAGACTCTGATGTGGAGTGCCACATGGCCTAAGGAAGTGAGGCAGCTGGCCGAAGATTTCTTGAAAGAATATGTGCACATCAACATCGGTGCACTGGAACTGAGTGCAAACCACAACATTCTTCAGATTGTGGATGTGTGTCATGATGTCGAGAAAGATGACAAGTAAGTAGTCCTTGGGGTAAAGCATTCTGTGTTTTCTGTCAGTTTTGCTTTATGAACTGTGAAATGAATGTCTTGTCTTGATGGATTTTTTTGACATCAGTCTGAAGACAAAGGCAAGAAATTAGTTTAAACTTGTACAGTACAAATCGGTCTAAGCTCTAAGCAAAATATCTTCATTAATAGGCTTATTCGTTTGATGGAAGAAATCATGAGTGAGAAGGAAAACAAAACAATTGTTTTTGTGGAAACCAAAAGGCGTTGTGATGATCTTACCAGAAAAATGAGGAGAGATGGGTGAGTAATAGCCGAGATTTCACTAAGCAACCCTAGTAGTCTTGGGTGTGTTCTTGACACAACAGTTAAGAATCAAAACTGTCACAGAGTGACACCAGCTGTCAGTTGCAATGCTGAGACTGGAATTTGCCAGTAGGCCTATCTTTGGCTAATGAAGCCACTGATGGAGTGTTCCTGGGTCAATGAAGTTCTGTGTTTTCAGGTGGCCAGCGATGGGTATTCATGGTGATAAAAGTCAGCAGGAGCGGGACTGGGTTCTAAATGGTGAGTTTCAGCAATTTCTGCAAGCATCTGATGTGTGCTATTTAAGGAAAAAACTGATTCACTTCTTGTGTTACAGAATTCAAACATGGAAAAGCACCAATCCTGATTGCTACAGATGTTGCATCCAGAGGTCTAGGTTAGTAAAACTCAGTAATGCCAGTTGCCCAAAGCTTTTAAAGAAAGTCTATTGCTTTCTTTAACCTCTGCATTTTTCTAAGTTTTCTTCACATAAAGGTGCAGTCTTTGTGGCAAGGCCTAGGCATGACAATCGGAGGACTCGAGGGGGATGGAGGACTAGTGGAAATGATCGGCTGGCTGCTTCCAGTCAAATAGAGAGGTGAAAGCTGAGAGCATTGTGTGCCAGTAATCTTCAAAAGGCAAAGATCATCCTTTAAACTACTACCCCATAAACTGTTCTCTCATGAAATAAGCAGTTTCATTCACAGTTCACTTTGCCCTGGTATTTCTCTTCTCTCCATGCTTTGCATGATTTGCCATGGTGCAGTACTGTTAGTTTTGTGCATACTGTCTGCTGTGATCTGTGGGTCTTTGAATTTCAGTGAGTTTTTTGAAATGTTGAAGAACGTAATTTTAAACTTCAATGTTCAATGAAATTTTTTTCAACCATGAAATGGAGAGAGCAGCTTTAAAATGTACTAAGCCTTGTACAAATTGGTGAGTACTGGCACATGAAATCTGAGAAAAAAAGTCCACCTCTCACTTTAACAAGTGGGGCAGGAAAGCAATGGCTTTTCAATGCCTTTGAAAGTCGAAGTTCCTCCACCTATACGTAGTCGTCATGTCGAGACCTGCCAGAGAGAGACACATTCTCAAGTGAACCCTGGCTTCTTGGAAGCGCTTGCCTAGACGAGACACAGTGCATAAAAACAACTTGGTGACTTTGGGGGGACAGGTATGTTTTTCTTGCAGCTGCGGTTCAAAGGTCTTGGCAAGACGAGCAGTGTGGCCCCTTTTTTTTGAGCTTCTAATGAGTGTGTATGTGAAGGACCTTGTATGTTTTTACTCTAAGGTCCTCAAATGAGCACATGAAGAGGCTGCTGTGAGCTTTAGTGGCCCTACTGCAAGAAGCTTTCAGATGTCACTTGATGATTTGTAAAGGGGACTCTTGAGTTGGGAATGACAAGCAAATGCACACTCCTTATGGTAAGGTTTTGGATCACAGGGTGGGTGATGAGAACGGGATCAAGATGGAGTGTGCGTAACTTTTCCACAATACTCTTGCAGAAATGGATGATTCTAACACTGTTCTTTGCAGCCATTATTCCTTTTAAAATACTCTTATCTAATGTTTATCTTCGATTTGGCTGTTGTGGTGTGCAAAACTTTGTACCTCGCTTTTTGCCACACTGCAACACTTTACAGATGTGGAAGATGTGAAATTTGTCATCAATTATGACTACCCTAACTCCTCAGAGGACTATATCCACCGAATTGGACGAACTGCCCGCAGTACCAAAACAGGCACAGCATACACATTCTTTACTCCTAACAATATTAAGCAAGTAAATGACCTCATCTCTGTGCTTCGGGAGGCTAATCAAGCCATCAACCCCAAATTGCTTCAGCTGATTGAAGACAGAGGTTCAGGTATGTGCCGTTACTGATCTCCGTGCATAGCTTTCCTCTCAGAACAAAATGGAAACTCTGAATTCCACCTTCAGCCTCTCTCCAAAATGAATGTGGAAGGTGGTTTAGCTACCAGTTACGGTGACCTCAGAAGGTATTTATTAACACAAAAGCCAAAAAACAGCACCCAAATGCTCCCAGCCTATGCTTGTGGTGCACCAATGGCTAGGGCAGGCCAAAGAGGCACATCTTATTTGCCCTGAAATAAAACACTCATGGACTTAGTTTTGTGGCTTTGTCTCCTATGGCCTGGAAAGAGAGATGGACCCAAGTGTCCTGCTGGCAGGGTAGAAGTCACTTTTTGCCTTGATGCTTCTACTTGTGTTACTGGGGAGAGTGTGTGGCTCCTGAAAGGTTAGACAGCTTTATCTAACTGGAGTCCAGTGAGCACCTGGGAAGCTTTTATAGTAGGTTTGAATTGCTGGGACAGAAAATAAATCGTGCTTAACTGAACTTAAGAGCCTTTATAATGCACATAACTGTCTTGTCTCTTTCACTAGGTCGTTCCCGAGGTGACCGACGTGACAGATACTCTGCGGGCAAAAGGGGTGGATTTAGTAGTTTTAGAGAGAGGGAGAACTTTGAGAGAACCTATGGTGCGCTAGGCAAGAGAGACTTTGGAGCAAAAACCCAAAATGGGGCTTACAGCGCCCAGAGTTTCAGCAATGGAACTCCCTTTGGGAATGGCTTTGCAGCTGCAGGCATGCAGGCTGGCTTCAGGGCCGGTGGTAACCCCGCAGGAGCGTACCAGAACGGCTATGAGCAGCAGTATGGCAGTAACATTGCCAACATGCACAATGGCATGAACCAGCAGCAGTATGCCTATCCTGCCACTGGTGCTGCTCCTATGATAGGTTACCCCATGCCCACAAGTTATTCTCAATAACTTAGTGTATTTAAATGTCTCAGTTTTTCATAATTGCTCTTTATATTGTGTGTTATCAAAACAGGATAGTTATTTAAGAAATGGGAAATGCAGAAATGACTGCAGTGCAGCAGTAATTATGGTGCACTTTTTCGCTATTTAAGTTGAATATTTCTCTACATTCCTGAAACAATTTTTAGTTTTTTGTACTAGAAAATGCAGACAGTGTTTTCAAAGTAAATGTACAGTGATTTGAAATACAGTAACAGAAGGCAGTGCATGGCCTTCCAATAAAGGTATTTGAAGACCGATTTTTCTTTCAGATGACGATTTTCTCAACATGTGCACAACTTTACATTAACAAAATGTCAAAATGTTTTTATATTAAATTCTAGAAAGGTTTCTCAACTGTGTCTGATTATCAAACATTTAAGCTTATACAAATACCGGCCTTGCCTTGATGGGGCTAGATTGCTTAGCATGGCAGGCTCCGCTTCGATGGGGAAGAAAATTAAAGCTGGCTTCTAAGAAAGTATTGAAAACAGTGTTCTTCCTTGTCTCACTAGTGTAGGGCCAGTTCTTGGAAAAGATCAAAACTCTGTAGTGGTGTTGCTAATGAGCTGCTACAAGCGTAGGAAGCTTCTGCAGCACCGTAACCGTCGCCTTCACATGAGCATATGTGCAGACCAGGCTTGAGTGTTGTGTACCCACAGCTGCCAGGCGTTGTGAGTTAGCATGCAGGCTTCTGAGCTTCAGAGAAACGGGAAGATCTTAGTATTAAAACTTCAAATTATACTTAAAACTGGTATTGAGCAGTGATTTCTTTACGGAGGTGGTGGGAGGGAAGTGGGCTGTTGATGTATGATGATGCCTCATGTATTTTTTTTTTTTTTAAAGACTTCTAGTATGTGTAAATGGCTCTCAAATTTCAAAGTACTGCCCATGCTGAGTGAAGCAACAGCAGTTCCTTGATAAGCAAAACTGGAATAATAGTTTATCCTGGGGTTTAAAGTGCTTAATGCTTTCAAGCAGAGTGTATTAAAATTCCTGTTAATACTAACTTTCAGTTCCTCCCTCTTGTTTATCAGTAACAGTGATGAGTTTTAAGTTCACCACTTCATGTGTTCAAAGTTGGATCTTGAAATCTACAAGGTTCATTTTAGGTTATTTTGAACCTGAGTAAGACTTTAGAGATGTCTTAACTTTATGCACTTAACTTTTTGCTTACTCCGTGCTCAGCCCTTGATTACTGTTTCCCTCCAAGGCTGAGCTTGTGATGTTCTGTAATGCCGTCTAATCTGCTTCTTAATTATTTCCTCCTTTGTGATATTCTATCACTTTGACAGTATTTTGTGGTCATTCACTGCTGCTATGAGAACTTCAGCTGGAGCCTTTAAGTTACCCCACTGCAGTCTAAAACTGCAGGTGGCAATGTTATTTTGGTTTGGGTTTTTTTGTTGGTTTTTTTTTTTTTTTTTTTTTGTTGTTGGTTTGTTTTTGTTTGGTTTTTTTTGTCGGTTTGGGGTTTTTTTGGGAGGGGGGTTTAGGGTGGTTTTTTTTTTCTTATATGCTTTGAAACATTGCTCAGTGTCACCAGGAGTGAAAAGGAAGCAGATTAGTAGATTACTTACCACTGAAGTATGACTTAATTCCTAAATTTCCAGGTCAGTTGCATGAAGCAAAATGCGTTAAAAAGCTTATTTTTGTTTTAAAAACTTCAATGTAAACGAGTTCTTCTAGTATTAAAAGTACATGTAGATCTTGTGAATTAAAATTGAGAGATGAGAGGCTTTTAACAGTGATGCAAAACCTAAATGGGCAGGTGCCTTCCTCCTTGTGTTTTGTACTCTTTCCAAATGACCCTGTGCCTTGGGCAGTGTTTCCAGAGGGGGGAAATGTACCGTTTGCACATAAAATGATAAAAAGACGACCTCTACTAAGCAGCTTTGATATCACTGCCGCTGCTATTCCGGCAGAATTGAGCTCATGGCAAATCTGCCTTCGATCTATAATTCCCTCCAATCCTTGTGCAGGCAGGAGTAGCAACTCCTGCAGCTGACCCAGTGCCCTAATAACGCGTCTCGTTGTTCCCGGGCCCGGGGGAGAGGGCCGCACCGCCCGAACCGGCGCGGGGATTATTCCAGCCCGAGCTTGTCATGACTGCGGCTCGCGGAATGGTTCCTGCCTCACGCCCCGCCTCCTGGCGCCGCTACAAACTCGTGATGCAGCGGGTATGGAAATTTCCACTGCGCTGTGTGCGCTCTGCCAGCGCGAACCCGAGCAGCCGAGGGGCCTCGCCCGCGCTCTTGGCAGCCTTGGCTTGAGCTTTGCCTTCTGCCTTTATGTGCCTCGGACTTGCTGCTGCCCTTATGGGCTCCGGAGGGGCTTTTCCCCAGGAATGTTCCCGCGACAGTGAGGGCAGGGTCTGTCCTCTTGCCCCCCTCCCAGTTCCCCAGTTCCGGGGAGTTCTGGACGTCCCCCTCCGACAGGGGCAGGCCAGATGTGACCCCTGGCACGTGCGGCCTTGTTGCCGATTTTGGGAGCTCTCTCAACGAGTTTGGTTTATAAAAGAGAAATTGTTTATTCTGCGCGGGGCTCAAGGTTGCTTCCACGTATCAAGCACACCAAGGGGTAAAAAGTTACTTTTTTTTTATTCAGTAAAATGTACACGAACCCACCTATCTAATGCACGTTCTCCGCCTACCTAATGTATGTCTGTGTGATCTGATCTTACCCAATGCTTGAAACGAAAAGTTCCTTTATTAAGCAACTTCTATTGTAGAAGTTACCTAATTAGTTATGTTTACAAAAGGGGAGAAAATTCAGGTTCATGACATCAATTTCCTTTGCAGAAGTTATCTGAGGCTATCATTACGGTTATAAAAGGTGAGAAGATTCAGCCTGGGGACAGAAAATTCACCTCGGACGGTCCCTGAACTGCGGCCCGGGGTCCC
>NW_008239056.1:1462500-1469930 GCF_000691975.1 Corvus brachyrhynchos | reverse complement strand
AGCGCGCGCTGCGCGAAGCCGGCCAGGGCAGTGGGCAGAACCCGGGCGGCCCGGCCCTGGAAGAAGTGATGGGGGCCGCGGAAGTGCTGCGGGAGAGCCTCCTGCCCGGTAGGTCCCGGGTGGCTCCGCACAGCCTGCAGCCTGCGAGCGGCTTTCTTGCTGGGAGCGAAGCAGCTGCATTTAAGGGACTTTTCCAGCTGTGTTGGTGCTCTCGGAACGTTCCTTCTGTAGGCTGTGAATTTGTTTGCTTTTCAAGGACCTGACCAGCACGGGTGGGCAGCTGATGGGCTCCCTGTGATTTGGGGAAAAGCACATTAAAATCAACGTGCCCAGAGGAACCAGCCTACTGAATCAATCTCTGCAAAGCATCAAAGCTAGTAAAGATAGTGGGACTGCATGTACAAACAACACGTGTATAATATGTGCTTTATTTGTTCTTGGTAGAGTTAAAACATCAGAAACTTTCCTGTGGCCGCTAAAATCAGGGCTTTGTTTTTTGCAGGTGTTCTGGCGCAGTATGTCAGCTGCTTAGAGCTGGTGAACAAACGACTGCCCTTTGGCCTTGCTCAAATTGGAGTGTGCTTCCATTCCGTTCCAGAAAGTGAACATTCTGTTCCAGAAAGTGAACAACAGAACAAAACCCCTACAAGGTAGAGTAATAGAGGAGTTAATCCCTTATCATACCTATACCGACTATTTCACTTTTGGATTATTTTTGAATGCTGCTTCTTGCTTTTCCCCTGTTGTTTCTGAAGGTGTTAACTTGCTGCCCTTGCTGTTGTTTAAAGAATAGGCGAGAGGACCACGTCTTTGCTTGCATGGTTTAGTTCTCCCAGAACTGCAGGACAGTGGCTCGATTACTGGCTACGCCAGAGGCTCCAGTGGTGGAGAAAGGTAACAGCAGCATATCCATGGGGAATCTTGGCCTACTCCTTTGTGTCTCAGAGGGGGAATAGTCACGCTGGTTGGTTTTATGGCCTTACATTGCTGGCCTGTTCTAGGCACTGAAATAGGTGTATTTCTCATGGAAATTGAAAAGCTACTGAAGTTGATGACAAACCTAATAAGTAGTTTATAACGTGACTTGCAGAAATATAAGTGTTTTGTGTTTGTCAGTGATACGAGATGAAAATGCCATAAAACAACCAAGAGATTCGGGCCGTAACGTAAAAAAACCTTTTGCTGAAAATCGCAGACTTCAGTTTGCATTGCAGACTTGGTTTTGTAGTTAATACAGGATTCACAATAGTGATCACCTCTTACACCTCTTATTTTCAGTTTGCTGTAGGCCCGTGTAACTTCAGCAGCAGTGACTTTCAGGATGAAGAAGGCAGAAGAGGATTTAAGTTACATTACAGCTTTCCTTGGGGAACAGAAACAATAGAAACACTGAAGAACCTTAGTGATACTGAACTATTAGAGCTGTATCCAGGAGAGAGATCAAAATTACTTGTAAGCTTTGCTGTTTTCAACATCTTTCCTGGTAAAAATGTGTGAGAGAAATGGTTTCTTTGCTGATCCACTTGCTGAGCGTGTGGCTGGCTTTTTATTCATTTGCTGCAAAAGTAGTACAGTTGATACTCTGCAGTCAGACTTTTCATTTTCAAAAGCTGATGAAACAGTGTTTTGGTATTTTTTTTTACAAGGAACTCTTCAAAATTAAAAATGAGCTATATTGACAGGACAGCTGTTGTCACTGGCATAGCCTTTTCCTGTATGTGACAGACTGTGTTTTGCACTGTCCAGTTTGCATCAAAAAGAGCCTGTAAATGTGGAGGTTTTTTTCTTGCTGTAGCTTGTTCACTTTCATGTATGTAGAAGTTTCTGTAGATTAATGGGTTATAAAAATGGCTTTACAGAAAAAGGAGGGATGGACCAGAGGGAAACCTCTCCACGGAATATGTTAGAGAGGGACAAACCTCTGGTAAACGGCAGTGTTTGGAGTTAGGCTGAAGAGAGAAAATCAGAGTAATTTTGTATTTCACCGGTCAATTGCAACCTCCTTCTTCTCATGACAGTCCTGTCTTTCCTGCTTTTGCAGTTTATTTCTACAAAACTGGGTTATGTAGGGATTTCTCAGAATGTGGGGACTCATGGTCGCTTGAAAGTAATCTACAAACCTCCAAAAGAAAATGCAGAGTTTCAAGTGTATTTGCCATAGATTTAAATTTATGATCAAAGTGGCAGAGCAAGAAACTAATCTCATCCTACCCTGACCTGCTTTCCCCACTGTTGCAGTCTTACCTGGTTACAGATACACTGCTAAGATTACTGGTAATGTTTTAAATAAATGTCTGTATTTTAAATGTAGTAAGGGTGCTTGAGCTCAATGCCTCATTATACATTTAAAGCTAGCAAAAGGGTTTTGAGGACAATCTTTCATATTTTCCGTGTGGGTTTTTTCTCTTCAGGGCCGAGATGGAAGGAAGAATGTCATCCCTCATGTTCTGTCTATGAATGGGAATCTGGACCGAGGAGTGTTAGCATATCTCTTTGATTCTCTACAGCTAGTTGAGAATCCATTAACAGCAAGGAAAAATTCACAGAGAAAGGTAATTTCATGTAGAATATGTGAGAAAAGTCTTAAGTACAAACCCCACAGACAATGGGGTAAATTCAAGCATTGCAATGTCTCCTTTTCCACATGGCCATCCTGATCCCTTCCCAATGGGCGCAGACTGGACCCTCTCACTGGTAGCACCAGGCAGGCCCCATGGCACAGCCCCTGTGGTCCTTGTCACCCACATAAGCAGTTTTTCTCATTTTTTTTCTCATTTTTTCTCGTTTTTCCTTTTTTACCTTTCTCTCTGATGAGTAGGTAGGCTCTTGACTTGCAAGTGATGGAGTTAAGAGAAATCAGAATGTAGCTGCAGTTTATGGGAGAGAGGAATTTGTCTTTTCCAGCAGCGTTTGAAAGTGGCTGAGAGGAGTAGAAAAGTGGGTCACAGGTGGTAATGGGGTATTTCCCCTAGGACCATCATTATCCCCACTTTTACCCTGTGTTCTGGAGTTGGAGTGCTGGCTGTCAGTGCCTGTTACCCAGGCAGCTGTTTGGGCTTTAAGAACAGGCAGCAGACTGGATGGGAACTGCCTGCTGCACAGTCTCTGATTACTCTGGCTCCATTCAAGATAATGGAGCTCTGCTAACAAATCTTCATCTCTTTTCTGGAGCTCAGCCAAAATAGAATAATTTCTGCCACGTGAATGTAGCTGGGCTGTGTGCTCATTGCATAAAATACAGCTTGCTTCTAATTCAGGATTTTGTGCTGTGAGAAAATTTCGCATGTTTAGAACCTTAATTTAATTTAAAAAAATTACTATTTCCTAGTTCTGGTTAGAATTGCATGATAAATACATTGAGTAAACTGTTGGTTTTTGTAAATTTATTAGGTACTTAAGCTTCATCCTTGCTTAGCACCCCTTAAAGTGGCCTTGGATGTAGGAAAAGGTCCAACAACAGAGCTGAGGCAGGTATGTTGTAAGAGAGTATTTTAATTTTGAGCATTGACTCTCCGTGTAACCTGTTACAATTCAGACACTGTTTATGTTGAAGAGAATCGTGCTGCTGCTTTGACTCCTGGAGATTCCTGGTTGTGCAGAGTTCATGGTGCTCTAACTCTGCAGCTTGTGGATGACAGCCGAAGGAATTCACTGCAGGCAGTTCCTTGTGTAGACACAACTGCTTTTGATACAATAGAGCTGATGCTTGTCCCGTGCAAAATTAAGAAAAATAAATAACACAATCCCTTTCAGCTTCTTCATCTTTCAGAGTTATTTTGACACATGGGTTGCATCTTCAGAAGGATTTTTTAAAAGTTTTCATTTAAGTCAGTCATGAAGTCCCCATAGAAGGAAGGAAACTTACACTGGCATGTTTTTAAACAGAAGTGGAGACATAACTGCCAGGCTGCTTTCTAATTTGAGATTATTTCAGGCAGCAAATTAACACCATCTAGGAATGTTAATACCACACATGTTAAGAGTTTTAATGGTTTCTTTGTATACCGTCTCAAACCTCAAAGTCTGTCTTTTAACTTTTGTTTTTAAATGAACACAGGTTTGTCAAGGATTGTTCAATGAACTGACAGAAAATGGAATTTCTGTATGGCCAGGTTATCTGGAAACTCTGCAGGTGTCTCTGGAGCAACTTTATACAAAGTAAGGAGAAACAGTCTTTTGTAAATTAAACTGTGAAGGTCAAAGATGACTTTCTGTGGACTGGTGTAAATACGCCTTTTTTTCAGTAGGAAGTCACTGAGTGCAGTAACTGACTGAAGGTGTGGATCCTGAACTACAGACTTGGATTCAAGTAGTTTTATTATGAAAAGTGTGTATCAGATCATTTTTTAAATTAAGTGAAGTAGAAGCCTTTCACATGTTACTGTTATTTCCCTGGAACTGTGAAGCGCCTTTTAAAAACTCTCATGTAGAAAATAAATTTCTTCAGATGAGTTATAAGCTGCAGAACTGTTTCCCACCCTCACCCCCATTTTTGCATCTGGTCTGGTTCTGTATTTCATTCTTAAGCACTATTTCAAACAGCACACTGTGTCTAGGCTTGAACTGGAAAGTTCTTCCAAGCCTGGAACCATTGCCATTAGTGTATGTGATGGAACTGTTTGTGGATATAAAAACAGCTATTCCATTTGGGGGCTTCATTTATGATTTGTTGATCAGGAGTGAATTTGGGGCATATGGCTCCTTATGTCAATGCATCTTGAGCATAGTGATGAGTGTTTTTTTCTGAGAGAAGATAAATGCAACTATTTGTTCATGTGCAGTAAAACTAAGTCAGAAAGATAAATTCTCCTTGTACAAAAATACTCTTTTAATAGGTCACTAAAGATCCTTCTTGTAGCTAAATAATAAAGAAATCTAATCAGGAAAGCAAGGAATGGCAACAGGAAAACTGGAGGTGTCACACTGGACTTAATGCAATACAGCAAAACTAAATATTTACAGTTTATGGTCATTTGTATGTAAGTTGTCTGATTTTTTTCCATACACCAAAAGCAGTAACAGGTGGGTTCTTTTCTCTGCAGGTATGATGAGATGAGTATTCCCTTCATGGTCTTGGTAGGTGATGGCACTCTAGAGAATGGAGTGGTCCAGCTGAGAAGTAGAGACACCACCATGAAGGAAATGATGCACATTTCCAGGCTGAAGGACTTTTTAACAAAGTATGTTACGTCAGCCAAAAATATGTAAACTTAAAATTGTTGAATAAAAGGATTTTCTTAGACATCTTTGCCTGAACTGGTTTCAGCATTGTCTCACGGACTCAGTGGTTTCTCTGCAAACAGTTGTGCTAAAACTTGGTGGTGTGTCTGTTTTCTGTCAAATCTGGGTCTTCCCAGTTAGCTTGGAAAAAGGCAAGAGAAAAAAGTTGTCACTTGTTAGCAAGGCTAACCATATTCTTATTCACGTCTTTGGATTTACTATCATATTGCAAGTGCTCTATCCTAAGCTAAAAATTCAACTTCCATCTGTGTTACTGACACAATTATGATTTCTAGTGGAAAATGGTATTTATGTAAAAGACTTCCAAATCTTAAATATTTTAATAACATCAGTAAGTATCTTTGTACCATCTGTTTGTAGAAATGTATTTTAATCACATGGCTTCAGTTCTTAAACATGTAAGCTACTTCATCCTGACTTTGATATACAAAAAAATCAGAAATATATTATCAAGAGTAACAGAGGAATAGATTTAAATAAATTGTAAGGTTTTTTACGAACATTTTTCGTGGACAAAATGTCTCTGTGGATAAAATGGTGGAAAAAGACTAATGTGTGATCATGTTTTTCCTGTACCTAAGCATAGCTGTTAAAATCAGATACAAGAGTTTGCAGAGATACGGAACTGTATGTTTCTGATCTTGTCTAGATTTCCAGTGCCTGTACAGCTTGTTCAGTCACTGTATGAAGTGCTTAAGGTTTGTGCAAAAAGGCCTGTGGCCGCTGATAATCATCAGTGTCATGAAACACAAGAACTTGCCTTAAAGTCTTCTATTAACATGGTGCTCACTTAACTATAAATGAGTAATTTGTAACAACAATAATAATTGCTGTATGGAATATGTATGCTAGATATAATCAAGATTAGCATAGTGTGTTCTTACTGAACTCATAGAATTCTAAATAAGGGGGCTATGGAATGATATTAAAACAACCCAGCAACATCTGAGAAACAGCCTGTAGCAGGATACAGAATTTATTTTGAAGTTAACCGTCCCAAAACTTAATTTTAGCAACATATCCTTACTCTGAGAGCTGCAGTACTGTTGAACTGAGTAATTGCCATCCTTGCAGTTACATAGAAGCCAAATACAGATCTTCTAGTGCCTAAGAGGGATTTTTTTCTTTTTTCCTTACACTGGACAAAAGCCTTTTGATTATCTTATGTGTGCACACAATCCAGTTTCTACGTTAGCAGAATTGTTAAATTCAGAAACTTAGATCTGCATGAAAGCTTTACATGTAATTCTATGTTTTATCTGTTCTGCTTTTTCTCCTAAGTTGAAGTCCTTAGATATTACGGCTCAAAGATTTTATTTTCTAGTAGAAAGTGAGCTACGTTGTCTGTCTACGAACTGCTTAGGCCAGGAAATTGGTATCTAAACATCATTGCTTTCTGTGCAGCTTGCTGGGACTTAGCACATTTGAGGGCTGAAAAATTCTTTAAAAATATGATTAAGTTAGTCACAAAAAAGTCATACCTGGTACGCAGTCTCTGATGAGGACCTTTGAATAGACTGTGGAACATACCCTCATCGCTGCTAAAAGCCAGAATAACATAATTCATAATTGTGTTTTTGGTACAGATACACAGAAGAAGAATTAACATTACATCTGCAACGTGGTTACTAATGACATCTTCTGCATGGTATCATAGTGAGGCTGTTGAATTTGTTGCCATAGGATGGTTAGTTGTATTTTTTTTTATTTTTTCTCCCCCGCCTCAAAACAGTTTTAAAGTTATTTTAGTTTTTCCGTATGTCTCGGTTTTGAAAGACAGGTGTCTGCTAAGGAAGGCAGAGGCCCCCCTTGAAGTGGCAGATATAACCCCTTTTCCCTCCAAGTTATTATATTTTGAAATCAAGGGCCTTTAGGCAAAGATGTGGGAAATAGGAATAACAGTTCTTTACTCTCTCTATATATATATGTATATAACCAGTCAAACAAAACAACAACAACTCTGGCAGTAACAGCCATCACAAACCCAGTCCCAGCCTTCTCGGCTGTCAGGCCCTTTCCCCTCGGGTGCAGTTCCGCTCGCAGCCGGCAGGGGCGCTGGCGGCTCCCGGTGAGCAGGGCAGGTGCGATGGTTCCCCCGCGGCTGCAGGGGGCGCTCCGGAGCGAGCTCGGGGAGCACGCGGCTCTGGTGCCCTGGGATCCCGGGAAGGGATGGAACAAAGGCTTCACAA
>NW_008239056.1:1451898-1462408 GCF_000691975.1 Corvus brachyrhynchos | reverse complement strand
AGCTCGAAGCAGCAGCGGAGCAGGGCAGCCACAGCTCGGTCTCCAGCAGGGCAGGGAAAAGCGGCTTTTGGGGTCCCGGCGTTGTTTCCAGCAGGAAGAAAGAACGGCCAAAAAGAAAGAAGCAGCAGCTCCTTTCTCTGCAGCTTCTCTCTCCGGACGCTCAGAGCGAACTGACCCCACACCCAGGTGTAGACAAAGGAGTAGCCAGGCCCGCCCCACTCCCCTTTTTGTTTTTCTTAAGTACAGCTATTTGTCCCCTAGCAACATGCATATGGGAGAAAATTCCTTTAACAGGAAAAAACTAAGACTAAACTAAAACCCCAACACCATAGTAACTAAGCAGTTTCATAAGCAATTTCAAGTATTTGAGCCCTGCCTCCACCCTGCAAAATCCCCTCAAAACATATTTGTGTGCATCAGATATTTTGATATTATAGCTTGAGGTTTTCACCTTTTTCCTCTTCTAATAACAGAAAAGTTGATGTATTCTTCTTCTGGTTTAACAGGCTCTGGATTAAGGATGATGAACAGCAGTTAACTCACTTGTAAACAACTTGAATCAGACTTTTTTTTCTATAATCTTGAAACAAAGCAGTGAGATTCCATACTGAATATAAATCATGGAGCATCCATGGGCCTTATCAGAGCTCTTATCCCTGTCCTTGCAGGCTGAGACCTGGCACGAGCATCTGTACAGCACTGAGCTGATCCAGCAGGGCAGTGAGAATTCTATCTACTACATGAACAGGAAGGCAGGTTTGTTTGGAGATAGTTATTCCATTTTGATATTTAGAAATGGGAAACGTAAATGTCTTTGCTATTGGTTTATTTTGGGGGGTTCTTTTTCCCCTTGAAAAGAGACATTCCCCTAGAAGGAAGATGTAGAAACTTGCAAGTTCAGAGCATTGTGGCTGTCAGGTAGTGTCTTCATTATCGTGTGTTTTCTGCAATTCAAGTAGTAAAATGCCTTAATGTAGGTCAGTTGCTTTGTTGTCGTGTCATAATTTCAGTTTGAACTGACTTTGAGTCTTGCCAAGGTTAAGAAGGGTGGAATAAAGAACTAAAGTACTGAACAATTTTGAGTAGAATGCAGGAGCTATGCGAATTTTACTTTGCTACAACTTCATATAGCTCACTGTTGTCTGTTAGTAAATAGGCATTACACCCATTTGGGTTTTTTAATAGAACCTCAGTTCATTTAACCAGCTGCAGTTCTGGTTGTATGGCTGTCAGATGGTGCCAAATACGGATTCTGAGGGATTTCAAATAATGCCTTTGCCAGGAGGGTCAGTAGGTGTCCCCTTACAGTGATTTTGCAGTACCTGGAGAAACCTGCCTGACTGCAGTGGGTGACAGGAACTTACCTATCTCTGTGTATATGACTTCATTTTCAGACTCCTCTGCATTCACTGTTGAAGTAAAGCTAGTTGAGGGCCTGGTAGACTTAAATTTTTCTGCAAATTGTGAAAGAAAAACATGTGTGTATATACTTATATATATATATATAGAGAGAGAGATTTTTCTTAGACAGAAATAAACAGTTTCAATGTATTTGTAGTATTTTGAGATCTCAGGTAATGTTATTTTCACAATCAGAATTATTCTTTAACCAAGGGCGTTTGAATAGATTTCCCTTCCCAGTGAGGTCAAATTCCTTCCAGTGTTTTTGTGTATTACATTAGATGTTGTTTTGCTTCCCCCACCCCACATCTTTCATCTAAAACACAGCTCAGAGATTTGGCCTTGTCAATGTCTTGATAAGCTGCCAGTGCTGCTTGAGAGGAGACTCAACAACATGTTAAAATACCAGGAGCTACTCTACTGATAACGTGATGTTTACACAGTAAAATATATTGACAACATGAATGACATTTGGAAAATGAAACAGACATTCACATAACTCACTTGCTTTATACAAAGGAATTATGAAAAATGGGATTGCGAGAGCAAATCCTACTATGAGTAGTAGCAGGGTTAGCCCAAGAGAAATTATCAGGGGCTGAGAATGGCTTCTCTCTTCTGCCAAAAAGAAGAAGAAAAAAAAGTGTTCATGCAATGAAGTGTTGTTTCATATTTTAAGTATTTTCTGTAAATTGAGATCAAGACTCGAAATTTCTTTCAGCTTTTAGGTTAACTGGGGTTAATGTAACTGCTCAGGAGAGTCCCAAAGGCTCTGTGCCCCAGCAGAAGGAAGGCAGCTTGCTGGTGCCAGTAAGTTCTTTCATAGGACCAGAGAGAAAAATGAAACCAGACTCTTTCCAAGGTGGACCAGGGGTCTCTTGTAAAAGTGAGTCTTTCACAGACATCCTCCATGGTCACTTCAACTTCTACTGCTGTCTAGGATGCATGAAATTCTATGGTTTTGCATTAATTTAAAAAACTCAATTTTCTTTTTTTAATTTAAAAAATTATATTTTGAACATCACATTGCAGGAACAAAATATCAGGCTAAAAACTTCTATAGTTACAACATTCTGAATTTTGTGTGATCCCAGTCGGTCAACAGTAAGTAATCTCTTTTCATCCATACCTGCTAATGTAAAGTTGAAACCATTGCTGTATTTTGCATTATTGGGAAAACTGTTACTAGCTTTGCATTTATACGTTCCGTAGTCACTAAGGGAATCAATAAACAGAAAAATCACAGCTGCTTCCCTCTTCTGCATTGTCTTTTGGGGAGAAATGTTTTGTGATCCTTTGAAGAATAGATATGAGATGGGAAGAGATCCATTCTCCGAGAGACAGGACAGGGTCACGTTCTGGCCTTTCTTTGCCTGAGAGGTGGGTGAGCTCAGCACTGGTTTGGAAATTGGCTCTGTAGAAAGAAAACTGAAAAGTCTGAATCATTGAGTACAGGACAAACTCCACACAAGATTTGAAGTGAAGTGACAACACTGGCAAAAGACCTGAGCACAGAGGGATTGTGAGCCCAGGCAGGAGAGCACTGCCAGCTCTTGAGGTGAGAGCAGCAGTAAAGTTCAGCTCCTCAGTCAAGAGATGGCTGTGTGCCCCTGGAATAGCCAGTGCTGGGAAGGTGTATGGCAAGACGTACCTATAAGGGTGAAGATGAGGCTGTTGCAGTATTTTCCACCACTGGAGATGATGTACTCAGCTTTGCACTTGTATTCCCCCACGTCGCTGGCAGAGTTGATGGTCAGGGTGAACAGTGCGGGGGTCAAGTCTGACCTGTTTAAAGCAGATACCTGCTGGTTGTGCTTAAACAGTGTGTATCTGACAGGTGGAGATGCAGACTCAGAGAGGCAGGAGAGGGTCACATTCTGTTTCATCACCACGTTCAAAGCCCCCTGAACCAGTACAAGCTTGGGATTGGACAGCATCTCTGGAAGGAAAAAACTTCTGAGTGAGCTGACTGCACCTGTGACTCAAGAAACCCCCAGATTTTTCCCAAAATACATTGACAGCCAAGCTATGCTTATTTGTGTTGAAACAGGCCATTATACTTTTTCCACCTTGTCTCGGTTACCCCAACACACCTCTAATAGCAGGCAACTCAATTACTTTTCAAAACCAGAATGCAGCTTCCCACATGATGAAAAGTGCATGTGTTCATGCAAAAGAGGCACAGCCACACAAAGCCTATGGATGTGTTCAGATGAACCATCAACACCACTTTTGAACTACAGCAGCAATTAAAAAATTAGAGAAGTATAAAAGATAAATATTAGAGTATAGAGAAAGTAACCTTATATATTAATTGAGAGGTAGCATGTAAACCTGAAAGCAAAAGCAGTATTTTATTGTGGCTGTCTATAAACAGACTGAACTAACCCTGTGTAAGTAGATTGAACATTTGAATAGTAGCAGTAAGGGCCTTGATGGTCTCAAAATTTTGTTTCCTTTCATGATCTTACACAAATAAATTTGCAATAAACACTTGTCTTTTCATAGAAAATGGTACTGAACTAGTCATGACTAAAATAAATTACAATATTTCCATGGGGAAAAAAATGTTTTAACAACTTAAAGAAATTTTGACTTTAAATACAGGTCAGCAAAGAGACAGTTAACTTTGTATAGAAACTTTTAAACTGGCTCACGGAGAGGCAAAAGATTTAATTTTGCATGAAATTTTTGGACATTTTTAAATCCCTCCCCCATTTTTTTGGATAGCAGTCAATCTCAGCACTGCAAAATCAACAAAAGAGAACCTACCTTTGCCATTTGCAGTAGTTTTCTGTATCTGCTGAGACATTTGAGCTAAGACAAGAAAAAGAAAAGCTTTCAGACAAGAAACAATGGTTTTGGTTTAGAAAGATTTGTAGTACGAAAGAAGCATGTCCTTGGCTTACGGTAGGAAAACAGCAGAACTGTGAGAAAATACATTTTCTAGATACTGAGCAAGAGAGCTGGTGGAGTTACATGACAGAGATCTTCCTTTTGAAGGTGATGGAGGAGGGGCTTTAGGACTTGAGGAAGTTCTAAATACAGAAACTGCTGATCAGTGCTGATCTTTACTCATGTTTCTGTAGAGAATTTTGTCATATTCCACATATGTTAGCCTATGGCAGGCAGAGTAGTGGTCAGAGAGAGGAGCAGTAGTGTGGAGCAGCAGTTTGGGATACAGGTAAATGTTGTGTACAGTTGTCCTAAGACGTGGCTGATGTGAGCAGCAGTTTCCCCCGTGAGTTGTGTGGTAGAGCCATCCTGCCATGCACTGCAGGACCAGGGAATCACTGAGGGTGGAAAAAACCTCTAAGAGCATCAAGTCCAACCATTCCCCCGGCACTGCCAGCTCCACCACTAAACCATGTCCCCAAGTGCCACATCTGCATGTTTTTAAATCCCTCTAGGTGACTCCACCACTTCCCAGGGCAACCTGTGCCAATGTCTGACAACCTTTTCCATTAAGAAATTTTTCCTAATATCCAATCTAAACCTCCTCCAGTGCAACTTGAGGCTGATTCCTCTTGTCCTATCATTTGTTACTTGGGAAGAGAGACCAACCCCCACCTTTCTCCTTTTGGGTAGTTTTTCTAGCATTGTTCTTGTAGGGGAATGAATGAGATCACTGATCCATATCAAAGAGACACAGATTTGCTACAGATAGTGCAAGTGATAATATAGCTGAGACTAAGGAAGTACATGGTACTGGGTGGGTTTTTAGCAGCAGTATAATTTTTAAAAAACAGTCAAAAAAAGTATCAAATCTATAGAAGTTTTAAGATGCTAATAAGTATTTATAGCTAACTAGCTAGTTCAGAAAATATTTTGGTTGAACTTCAAATATTAAGCTGTGAGGAAGAGAGATCTTATGCTAGAAAGTACGAATCTCATAAAGAACTTGAGTTCAACACTACTGCATAAACAAACTTGATGACTAATTTGATGAAGTAATCAGTAATGCAAAGCTACATAATGACAGTCTTGGCAAGCAGATGTTCTTTACTCTGGGCAAAGTAAATGTAATCATCCGCCATGCACGGGCAATGCCTTCTGCAGGACTCCAGGCCCTGTTGTACAATTGCTTACACAGAAAACGACTTAACAGTGATCCTTGTCTTATTTCTTATTTCTTTCTTTCCACTTTCTGAAGGCAACAAGACATAGCCCTGCAGTCCTTCCCTGAGTTATACAGAATCCCTACCAAATCCTTGGCTGGTGCAGCATTGCAAAATTTCCTTACAGAACTTTGTGTGCACTTCCTTTTTGTTTTTTTTTAATTTTGGTGGAGGTTTACTTCTTTGGGTTTGTTTTCTTTTAAAATTTCTTTTAAGGCTATCTCCACCCTCCCCTCAGAAATGTTTCTGATGTGGGAATGCTGTCAGCAAACCGCAAGAGCGGCACATCTTTTCCCAGCTGTCAGGAAGCATGTGTGAAAGTGCAGCTGTTGGGGGGAGGATGGGGGTGTTTGTACATTTGGCTGTTGTGGGAGCCTGCTCTAGTCAGAAACCCTCACAAACAGCCCTCAGGAGCCCTGGCTGGTGGTGCTCACCTGCAACCCAATGGTTTTTCTAAGAAGCTGCTTCATTTTGTGTGTGGGTAAAGGGGAATAGTTACACAGTGAACGAGCTGTGAATCTGGCCACACCTTCTAAAAAATAAAAGTTTAGGTGTTAGCAGAATCTCTCATGTACAGCAGCTTTAATGGTGTGTAGCCTCAGGATACACAGCCTGTGTCTCCGGGGAAGACAAGTGCTGGTCCAAACCCCTGGTTTCTGTTTGAAAGTGAGAAGTTTGCTTCCATGTGGATTGTTTTTCAGGCAGAGCTGGCTGTTGCCTTTGGACTAAGAGGATGTTGGTTTTTTCAGCATGTGTACAGAGAGTTTTATAGCAGCAGTAAGATACTGTGTGAGCTTGGAGTTCCCTTTTTATTAGATTTGCAAATTTCCTGCCTGGAATTAATGTGGTTGTACATGTAAGGAGAACTGAATAGATTTGACAAAGAATAATGAGCAGAACATTGCAGAACAGAACAGAAGTCATCCAGCCAAAACAAGTAAGTTAAAAAGTCAGAAAGGGAAATATGTATCACTTGGTGCTGTGACAATATTCTGCCTCAAGTGAGCAGGTGGAAGGGAATAAGCCAAACTGAGCTCTCATTCACAAATTCAGTTCTTTAACTTGAGGATGAAAACAGTCTGATAGTGTTCTGTAGTAAGGCTCTGATGGCTTCACACTGTGTCTGTTCTGTCACAGGCTTCCAAGGAAATTCGTGTGTTTCAGCAGAATTATAAGAATTATTACATATAGTTATTCCCAGTCCCAGTTTCTCATCCTGAGAGGTCCTGCATTCTGGAGGAGCATCTGCTGCAGTGGATGTCTGCAGAAGGTTTGCCAGAAATCACATGTACTGACAGTTATGTCTGGTGATGAATTAAATCACTGCTTCTGTTTTGTCTGTGCAAAAAGGTTTTACTGATATAGGCAGGTCACTGAATACTGGATTTTCACACTCCAAAAAGGCTGTGGGGGCAAGTCTGCTGTTTACTTCAAGTACATGGAGTTTGATTGTGAGAGAATTGTTTTTCTGGAGGACAAGTAAGAGAAGAAGAGGAAAGGATCTCTTCTCTATGCATATTTAAGGTAGCTTTAAATTTCTTGCAGTAATCCTCTGGTTATGAATGAGAATTTTGACATAGTGAATGGTTTTCAATTGATTGCAGATTGCAAAGAACATGTCAGCAGGTGAAAGGAACTTTCGTGTACCCAGTTTGATTAACCTAGCACCTCCCAAATCCCCCAAAGATGAAATATTTTAAAATGGTATATTTGTCCTCTGAATCATCTCCCAACAATGGAGAAAGAAAGAAAGAAAGAAAAAAATGTGATGAAACTTCAAAAACTGGGGTTACTAATGCATTTCTCTTGGGATAATTTCAAACATCACTGCATGGAAAGTGTTCCAGACAAATGTTTTCAGGAATTGCTGTAAGAATGCAATATAGAGTACTCTGTTAGCTTAATCACTCAGATTATTCATAGATGTAATTTAAACTTTTTTCTGGTTCCTAACCTCTGATAAAAGTTAAACTTTCTTTTCCTACAATACTTAACATATTGAATGAAAAAACTGTTTTAAAAAGAACGCATATGCCAGGACTGACTATATGTATTTTTCAGCCTTTTTCAAGCCTCTCTTGGTGTACTTGAGGTGTATCTGAGGAGTATCTGCCCCTCTGTGCAGTCAGCACCAGCAGTTACATGAGGAGCAGCAGTGGCTGGCTGGCTGTAGGCACCTGCAGCAGATCAGGAGCAAATAAATTCTGCCTCTTGGTTTGTACAGACTGCTGAAAGATTTTCTGTCAACTTGGATCAGCTCGTTGAGTCACTACCAACTGAATTTTACTCACGAAACCAATGTGGAATAATGCTTGGGGAATCATCAAGCAATTTTGAAATAATGGTAAGAGAAGGAAAAGTATTTCCAGGATTAATTCCCTCTGCAGCCAGAAGTTACTGACCTCTCCTCTGTCACTGTTCGTACTCTGATGAATATTGCTGCAGAGCTTGAGGCTGTTCTCCAGCTGCAACTGGAAATGCTGGATGTTAAGCAAAACGTACACTGGTACCCTGCCAGTAAAGGGCACTGTGTGACAGTGACAGGGTGTGATGTGTGTTTCTGAACTGAGGAACTTTAATCCAGTTAGCAGAGAGGAGCTAAAAATGTCCTTGAGGAGCTGAATCAGTCACATGCTACTGGCACAGAGAAGGTTTGAGGTGTTACCACACACCATGATCATAATTAGTCATCAATTGATTTCACATCTCTGAAAGAAGAAATTTCACTCATTTGTCTGAATGAATTTCTAAGGTATATGGAAGTGTGTGCTACCTGAAATATAAGTCAAGACAGATTTCTAGTGCTCTTTTCAGTGTTGCACTGTATCAGTAAGGAAGCGTAAAACCAAACAGTAATAATTAGCTCCTGTTGTATTAAATGTAAAAATTCCAGGGTGAAAGCCTCAGTGATATTCTGTCATTTTCAGCCTTCTGGTTCCTTTAGTTACTTTTCCAGGTTTAATTTGTGTTGCCATTTGGAGGAGGTGTTGGATATCAGTCATCCTTCGTTTAATTGTGAAAGGGAGCAGTGAGGGAAGCCCAGTGTGCTTCATTGCCATGCTCATCTCCCAGCAGATGGTGCCATTGTGAAATGTAATTTATACCCGGACAAACTGGACAATCTAGAGTTTCTTTAAATTGTAGATTGTAGAACTTCCAGACTCCTCAAAAAAAGGCAATGTTAATTTCTTTAATGTTCTTGTAAATATTCAAATCCATGGAGAAAAATTAATTTTTTATTCTTCTCTAGGGAGGTATAAAGAGATGCTTTTAAAACAAAAATAATTGATGCAAATGTCCCACTTTCAAGAGAAGACAATATGCCCTGAAAATGTATGTAGAAAGAGCTTGTTTCATTCCCAGCTTACCAGGGATTTGTCTAGACTTGTGAGAGCAACAATATTTGTTATAGTTTTATTATCTGAGAGTATACTGAAACAAGAATTGATAAGTAAGCAAAACAGTTCACAGTTGTAAGAAATCAAAGCAGTTAAACCATTGTATGTGTCAGGAATCATGGGATTAGAAATCAGAGCTGCTTTTCTGTTCTTCATTTAGTTACTGGAAAACTTGTGTTGACTTCAGTATAGATGGACACAGATTTCTGAATTTTTTAAAATTTTAAAATAAAAGTTAGAAAAATCCTAAAAATTTGTAGATACACCTCTGTAGCAATTAACTGTATTTAAAATCAGTGAATTTACAAAAGAAATTATGTGGAACCTCCATTATGAGGGACAAGATTTCTGAGCCCAAAAAAGTTTTATCAGTAAATCAGTGCGATTGAACTTGAAGGCAACACACATGAAGCCTTCATCTTTTCTGAAGAAAGTGAAACTGCCATCAGGAATGGGCATTTGAGACCGGGAGACCAAGTTTAAGGGCCCCAAAAGATTGGCTGGAGTTGGGGTGTGAGGATGTGAGATGTCCGTGCTGGAGGTCGGCACTGTGCTTGCTCGTTACTGAGAGCACATGAAAACAAACAACTGAAATGTGCTGGGAACTCCGAGCTCCCTTTCCTGTCATAAGGGACTGGCTGAAAACGCTCTTCTTGCAGAGGGAAAGATTTGAAAATCTTATTCAGCATTTTTCCCTTAGTTAGGGAAATAGACTTTGCCTCTCATTTCAGCAAAGCTCTGTTCAGTTGCCAGAGCTGGTGGCTTTTAGGAAATGTCACATGTGAGCAAGTAGCAGAGGATCCAGCCAGTAGAAGCAGGGATTGTGAATTCCCAGGTGAGGTTTACTGTGTAAGGGTCCAATTCATTGGCAGTAGATTAAATGTGATTATTCCCATGGGTTTCAAAGGGCATTCAGTTAGATTATAATGGTTATTCTGGCTGCTTCAAAGGCATGTTACATTTCTGAGGTCAGCCTTGCTTTTCCCACAGATATGACAGAGATTGAATAGAGTTCTTTATATGATGTATACTAGAATAAATTTGATCTTATGTAATTCAGAAATATGTATCTTGAGAGATTACAATAAAATGGCTGTTAGGAAAATATGCAGTTGTATTACTGGCACAGGTACTTTAAGCTGCATCCTTTAGGTCAATGCGGTTTCCAGTTTAACCATGGAAGATGGTCTTAAGATGTTGTGTGTTTGAAATGTTTTTCTCTCAAGTTTCATGTTATTTTGGCCTAAATTCCTGCAGTAGAATTTAATTACTGGGTTTTGGTCAATAACAGATTGTTTTCCATGACAATGTTGAGGCTTGTCAGGAATATGACAGTTTAATCAGTCCGTAGAATCTTGTGGAATGGACTTCACTTGGGAGTGACGTCTGGCAACAGCCTCAGGTTTTGGCACCATTAAACCTTAATCCTGAGCTAAAGCTGGCCTTTCCACCTGAGTCTGAAACTAGCCTGGCTCTGACCTGAGCCCTGCTGGCTCTCTCTGAAGGATATTGGCCTGCCCTCACTCTCC
The DNA here is from genome assembly GCF_000691975.1 of Corvus brachyrhynchos. Classification (NCBI taxonomy): domain Eukaryota; kingdom Metazoa; phylum Chordata; class Aves; order Passeriformes; family Corvidae; genus Corvus; species Corvus brachyrhynchos. The sequence continues at coordinate 1,451,962 of NW_008239056.1, read as the reverse complement.
TTCCCTCACTGGGGCTCAAGGGAACCTTTGTCCCCCCGTGGGAAAGGCTGATCCACATCAGCTT
>NW_008239056.1:1424308-1451722 GCF_000691975.1 Corvus brachyrhynchos | reverse complement strand
CTTTTATGGGGAAAGGGGGAAGGGGAAAATCTCCTTCCTTCCTTTTTTTTTGTTACCAATAGCAAAAGTTGATCTACCTTTGTTCTCCACCTGCCACGTGTCCTCCTACTCTTTTCCTTTACCTTTCTCTGGGGACCATTGTTGGCAGCTGGCCAAGCCACCAGTCTTTTGTTGGTGGTGTGTTTCAAACAGCCTGGGCTGAGCAGGACAAACACTATTGCTAGTTAACAGCTTAGTCTTAATTGCTGTGACTATTGTGCCATTCTGTAAAAGAGCCAGAGAGGCCTTGTTCGTGCAGCTGATACATTGTTAAATGATGAGTGTTTCCCTTCTGTTTCCTTTTGCAAAATTCCACGCTTATATGGGTAATGCAATCATTGAAGTAGACTTACAGCTTTAAAATACTGGTTTTGGGAAAAAATTACAGCTTTCATTCACCCCAGGAGGAAAGAAAGGGATTTCATATGAACAGTGAAGCTTATGAGAACTGTCTCATTTATGGAGTTCTGTGAAAGGTATTTTGTATTGTTTTATGCAGTGTTTTAACAAGCCTGGAAAATGTTGCTGGAATTAAAGGGAAGGATTGACTCTGTCCACAGGGGAAAGAGCCAAGAGATTAAGAGTTGAGCACTCAGTTTACAAGAGTAACTAAATCATGACTTGGGGAGTTCTGGGTCACACAACTTGAGAAACACTTTCTGAAGGGCTTGATTTGAACTCATTTTGGCAGGCCTGTAGGCTTCTGTCAGTGTTAGGGCCGGAGGGAATGGCTTAAGTCTGACTTAAAAGTGGGCTGATATACTGAGAGGAATATCCTGGACAACTGAGAAGTGTTTTCTATTTCAGATTATGCCAGTGCTGCTGCAGATTTCTGCTGAGAATTGAAACTCCATCAGATTCTTTTCCTGAGGAGTTTAAGGTTTGTGACTGTGTGTCCTTTGCACTGTCCCAACTGCATAAAATAAAATCTGGTGCAGATCCCTGTTTTTGGTATATGATGGTAGTATGAGAGATCCACCCGTCAATATTCTAGTCTCACACAACAGTAGCTCTGGTTTCTGAGATAATTTGAATTTATTGTGCAACCTACAGTAAAGCTACAGTTCTTTGCTACAGCAAAATGGGAGACCTAGAAATAAAGGGGGAAAATGAGTAATTATGTACATCTTTTCTCTGAAAGAGTTCACTGTTTGCATGAGGGGAAGTATTTGCTCAAGTATCTGCTGAGGTCAAGTAGCAAAGGTAAGTTGTGTTCCTAAATGGTTAACTGTGACTTAAAAATACCCATATTGACAGGAACTGCAGGATAATGTCATTGGAACTTTTTGTTTTTTTAATACACCTTAAGAAATTAAACAAAGCAAATGCATTTGGTGGCGCCCTCAGGAAAAGTCCAGTCACTTCCTGACCAGTAATCTGCCTGGGAGCAGCAGATACATTCTCATTGTTTGCCATTTCCAGTTTCCAGTAATGGGAACGATTACTTGATCCAGCCAGTTTCTGCTGAAGATCTGGGAAAACGTACAAATTTTAATGGCAAATTTTTATTGGTTTCCATAAAACAACAAGGAAAAAAAGCATAACGTGGTTTTGGTACCTGGAGGCATCACCTCTGATAATGAATATTGTTTTATTTTGGAATTAAGTGTCTGCTCTTCAGGAACGAGATGTATCTTGCTCTTCTGGTGATTTTCTTGCAGTGTAAGTTTGATAACTAAATCTCTGGGTGGGTACATGTGTTTCTGGTTTGTCTAGAGTTTGTTGAGGCTTTTTACAGTTTTGGATTACTGTCTCTCAATCTGTAAGCTTTGAAAATAACATTTCTTCTCATTTTTTTTCCAGGTTCAGAACTTTACGCTCAGGGGAAAGGTAGGGAATGGTAGATTATTGTTGTTTTGTTGGGGCTTTTTTACGTACAAATTTAATGTAACTAATGTAACTAATTCCTCGGTTGTTGGTATGCATCTATAACAGAGTGTATTTGGATTTGCTGTACAATAGCTCAGTATGAAATTTGGCTATATGAAAAAAAAAAAAGAGTTTTACTTGGTGGTGTTTCTTGGTATAGTGTTTAAATCAGAGATGTGCTGCTCATACCTTAATAAAAGTTTTGATGAAATCTTTCCTAGAGTAATTTGCTTTACTGAGCCATAAAAGAGGTGGGAGACAAAATCAGCATTTTGTTTTGGTATGTAAAAATCCCTCTCATGCCCACAGGGAAGGATAAAGGATAAAATTATAGAATATAAATTAAGGGCACTGTCTCCTGGTCTTGCAAAAGAATTGATTGTGTCTGAGCAGAGTTCAGAAATTGTGTTCTGAAAGGAACACGTTTACTTTTTATGTTATCATCCTGCTGGCTACCAGCACGTACATTCTGAATGCTTGCTTTTTTCCATCACCCAGGAGAAATGTGTGCTTCTTGTTGTCATGTGGTCTATTCACATGCAGAGAAATTCACAGCGTTTTCACTGATTTTATGCCCCAAACTCTCTCTAGCAAGGACACATTATAAATAGCTGGTAAGCGCACAGGACAAGGGACTTCTTTCGATGCAGGAAAGCTTTTCTATTTGCATAGCAATTTCTAATACAAATCCTGACCAGAATGAGCATAACCCAAAAGTGTAAGTTCTAAAGGAAGAGAAAGTGAATGAACTAATACATCTTTCTCTATACTTGTTCCTCTAGATGTCAGAACATTAATTATACCAGGATTCTAACAGTTATAATATTTAAGCTACAAAGTATTTATCTTTGCTGTGGTTATAAACACAGAATGTATTTCTATGCACATACATTTCTATACACATATACATATGTATATATAAATACTACTATGAACTTTATTTCCAGAAGTGCTTATCAATTTAAATTACAATATTCCTATCAAATGAAATGTGAATTTTTAAATTAATGTTTGTAATTTAAATGTAGAAGCTTGAGATAACCGTGTTATGTTGGACTAATAAATATAACTTTTTATTTTATTTTGTCTCAAGTTTTTACTTTCAACAGAGTTGAAATCAGGGTTCAGCCATCTGTCAAAGTGAAGAATGGAGCTCCGATGTCAATCATCTGCCATGCTGATATTAGCAAAAATACTGATTTCCAGCTGAAGCATAATTTTACAATTTTTAAGGATGGAAAGCTTGTGTTTATGACTGTATCAGACAAAGAAGATGCACGGTATGAAATACCTGTGGCCAAATCTTCAGATACAGGAGACTATGAATGTACTGTGAAAGCAGATGGAAAGTTGAGTTTCAGTAACTCCATCTATGTTTGGGTAGCAGGTGAGTGTTCTGTCAGACATGGCAGATAAGATACAAAGAGAGAACAGCCTTACAGGGTAGGAATAATAGTCAGTGCTAAACAGGGTATCTTGCAAAGTGTGTTTTATCCGTTGACATCACAGTACTTGATGAGAGTTTGGTACTAACCCCCATGTTAAGGCACAGAAGTGAACTCAGGACCCCAAGGCTCCAGGACAGATCAGTCATGGTCAGGAACACAGTCTGTGCCACCACCCCCACTGTCCTGACTGTGGGACACCCCCTCTGTTCCCTAGACTAGAAAAAGTATTTGTGAAAGTTGTGCCCACCCCAGTAACCATGATGAGGGGTGGGTAGATTCCTGGAAATGCTGGAAATAACGTATAGAGATGCTCAGGGTGTGAAAGCCATTGTCAAAGCCAGCATCAGCCATGGGTTCCTTTTGTAGACAATGTTGTATCAGTCTTGTTCTTTCATCTCTTACGAGAACAGGGGCCACCTCCATCCATGCCCTTTCTAGACATGTTCTTGACTGCAGGTGACAATTTTCCCCTTGGAAAAGCAAGTTGGAAAGACTTTGTCAGCATTATGTAGTTACTGGGTCATTTTTTGGTTCTTGCAAACTATTTGCATCTGTTAATTAATATAAATCATTCCCACAGTCATCAGATATAGTGTTTATTTCAGGATTATGCAATGTTCTATTTCTTTTCTTGTTGTCTGTTATAAGGAATGACCAAGCCAATCCTGACTGCTGACAAAAAAGAAGTTTTAGAGGGTGAAGTTGTGAAATTACGTTGTGAGCTGCCAGAAGAAGTACCTCCTTTAGAGTTCTTTTTCCGGAAGATAAAGACAAATTCAGCACCTAAAGAAAAACGTGTACCTGAACAAAACCAAAATTTTTCTGAAGTGGAATATTACGTTGAAGAGGGAGATAATATTTTACAATTTGATTGCTTTGGCAAGAGACAAGTAAGATCTGGATGGGAAAGCTCACAGCATAGCAACAAAACACTTGTTACAGTCAAGGGTAAGTTACTTGACTTTTGTTTTTCCATTTCTTTGCTTGCTATAGATAAAAATAGGGTCATATATTTATATGTGTATCTATCTATCTCTATGTTTATATGTATTCTCTTGCAGAACCATTTATAAAGCCCACTCTGATCACTGGGCCCTCCAGTAATGTTACAGAAGGAGACCAAATAGAATTTGAATGCTCAACTGTGGTAGCTCAAATGCGTGACATTGAAATCATCCTCCAGAAAAACAGAACAATACTGAACAGTATACGAGATAAGAAATTTTTGAAATACTCTACAGTAGCTACTCAAGAGGACAGTGGTGAATACCTGTGTAAGGTGGAGCAAGGAGCGGTGTCTAAAACCACAAAACTGAATGTCTTTGTGTCAGGTAAAACTTCTGTTCATCTTAGATGTTACTTGAAGTATTAATATTTAAATTTAAATTTGGCAGAACTCAAGATCCAAGTGTGACCTCCAGCTCCAAATGTAACTTTTCTGTAAATTAAAGGCTAGGTAGGTTTTAGTTTCTGATTTTTGCCCACCTATACTTCCCAACTAAAATAATATCCTCAAACAACCTGTGAAAAGTGGTTTCAATTGCTAAGTTTCTGTTTTCCCTGAAAATACAATAATATTAAAATAACATGATTGTTTTGTTCCCAAATTATAAACTATCAGTATGTCCTTCATTCTGTATACTTTGAGATAAGTAGTCATATTCTTCCAGGCTCACTTTGAATGAATCAGTTCTCTTTTGATCTTGCAGAGTTATTTCCCAAGCCAACATTGTCTGCTTCTATGACTAAGCTGGATGAAAGTAAAGATTTAATTTTGAGTTGCAGCATTAATGGTTTTCGGAGAGCCAACTTCTCTATAGTACGGAAAGGTTCCCATGAAGACATCCTGTTGAAAAATTCTAGAGTCTTAGCAATGAAAGTTAATGTGAATGATACTGGATCTTACACCTGTAAAGCTGAAGTAAAAGGAATAGTCAAGGAGAGCAAACCTCTAAGGATAAATGTTTATGGTGAGTTGATACAGAGGCTTAGAACCCACCAGGGTGGGGGAGGATCTAAACCAGAAGCATATAAATAAGCGTATCTGTTTACAGGATCAGTCTGTAGTCCATGGACTAGCAGGGTGTCTATTAGTTCTTACAACATGCATTTCTGTGAGATGTGCTTTAGCTGCAGAGGATTTGGCCTATTGTGATCTAATCAAGTCAGACTTTCCAGGGCTGGCCCTTGAAGAAGGGAGTTGGCATGGCTTCCTGCTGGTCCCTTGGTTCTGCTAGGGACCAGATAAACTCCCATTCATTCCCATTTGCAGGAGCCAGGAATGTTCCAAAAAACTTTCACTTTGATCTGAAGCTCTGTCTGTGTCTGCCTTGAACCCCTCCCCCGACCCTTCAGGAAGAAAGCCAGGAGAGCCAGAGGTCATCTGGTTGGCTCTACTCTAGAAAAGGCAAGGGTTCATTGCTATCAACATAGCCCCCTCACCAGCACACTAACTATGGATACTCCAGTTCCCTTCCCTCTCATGGAACAGGCACAGTGGTTCTCCAGTCTGTCAAAGGGATGAACTGGGTTGTGACTCACTGTGCTGCTGAAACAGGGCCCTGAGGAGGAGCTGTGCAATCCCTCTCAGGTCATACATGGAACGGACCTGCTCCTTGGGTCAGAACTAGTTTTGGAGTTTGGATGATCCACAGTTGTGTCACTGATCCTTTTCTTGTTTTGCTTCATGTTCTCCCTGTATGCTACTTTATTCAAAGTTACATATATTCTATTATCTATTCTATTGATTTGTTCAAGTCTCCCTGTTTCTATTCTATCAATGAGGAAGAACATCCCAATATAGACTGTGTGCAAACCAGCTAAATATTGTATATTTATAAGTTTTCTACAAAATAATATTGTGTATTTTGTCCTTATGCAGTGTAATTTGCAACAATTTTTTTTTATTCACCTTTTAGCTCCAGTCTCCAAGCCAACTCTTTCCGTTGTCAGTGGTTCACCGGAGGTGATATTAGGGAAGCCTCTACAATTAATCTGTCATTCAGTGATGGGAACACCACCAATAACATTCACATTCTACAAAGGGGATGAAGTTAGGAAAAATGTAACTAATGACACATATGCTATATTCTTGGATGAAGATATTGGACTAAATGACAATGGAGGATACAAATGTGATGCTAGAAACAATCACTCCAGTGGTGTGAAAACTAGCAATATTCTAAATGTCACAGTGATAGGTAAGTCTGTTTAATTCTTCTTCTTGTCTAATGTCATATTTAGAGTTTTGAAACAGTAGCAGTAAATGGTGGACTAAGCAAAATGGATGTGAAATGTTTACAAGTTTTTGCTCACTTGACTTAAAATAGTTGTCTATCACAGCACAGTAGTCCAGGACCAGAGCAGAAGTCTATTCTTGATCTTTGATAAAGAAGAAGTGATTTCTCTCTACCAAGGAGTTTTCAGTTTTGCATCCTTGTTTGAACTCAAATTGTGTTGATCTTAGTAAGATAAACTTGTGGTTAATAGGCTGTTTTCCTTCTGGTTTTTGACACTGAGTTGTGTATGACTAGAACAGATACATCCAGAATTGCTGCATTTCTTCTGAGTCTGTTGGATTATTGCACACTCTCCACTTGCTGAGCTCCCAAACAGGGCTTTTAATACAGTATTTGCACTCACCCAGACTACAGCACCTTAGGACTCACCTTAAATTCATCAGTTCCACTGTTTACTAACACTAGAGAGAAGCTGGAAGATAAAACTCTTCAGAGTTTTATCCAGGAAGATCTTTTGAATCCAGGAAGGTCTTTTGAAATAACAAGGCACAAATAAACAAACACAAAGCATAATCTTAGTCCATTAACAAGTGGGTATTTCTTTGCTGGAACTGGTGAATCCCAGCTGTTAGAGCTATGGTTTGGGATATATTGTGACACTGTTTAGAAGTTCTGAAGAGAAGGTCGTGTTTTGGAGCCAGGTGACCCAGTCTTCCACAGTCCACCACTGGTGAGGTGGTAACTTTGAATCCTCTGTATTCTGTCCTTTCTGTCTCTACCAGATCTAAAGAAGGACTTACATATTCCAGAGCAATTCTCTCTGTCAGGGGCTCAGTCATAGTAACCCATGTCTTCTATCTAAATCTGCTTCCTAATACATCTTTCATGACCAGCATCTTTTCATATCAAATCTGGTTTCCTTCCTCTGCTTCTGTGCCAGTGTTGCCTTATGATTCCTTCTTTACATCTGCCTCGTGTTATCCATAGGCCTTCCCCAAACACAATATTTCCAGAGAAATTTTCTTTATGAATTTTAGCAAAACATGCTTCATATCCCAAACATTTTGCAAAGCTGCTGACATTCTACATGTCTTGCATCACACTATGTGTGTCCATTTTCTCCCCCTTTAATTACAAAGGCTGAAGCTCATCTGTTCCTAGGCTAGTTCTGTGTATGCTAAAATGCTTCATTTTTAAACTAGTAGACTTAAAAACCATGGTTTGGCTATGCATATTCTTACAACTTGCTCAAATGCTAACTAACTTCTCTCCTTGTGTTTGCTAGACTCTGTAACCATTGAAATTTGGGATTTTCTTATGCCTTTGGAGAACTCGTTCCATTGTCTCCTGAGACACCCTCTATTGTATATTAAAAGTTACAAGAATACAGTTGCCATACAGTTAGCAAAGAACAGCATAACTCTACATAACTATGAAAGCAGAACTACATAAACTGCACCATAATTATTTACACAATGGAACTGCTGAGTGTATTATTTCTGGGAATTAAATCATTTGTAGACTGGGGCCAGAGGGGTATCCAAAGGATTTTAAGGAAAGAGACTGACTGACCTCTGTGGAATGGATATAATTTCTTCCTGTGTCTGCTTTGTTTCTTTATCGTGCCCTCTCTATTTCTGGGTGTATACAAATATTTACTAGAGGACACTGTCTGGCAGAGACTGTTCAGAAAGGTTAATACTGTGCATTCAGTCTCTGTTTAACTAAGCATTAAAGCAAGCATTTCTACAATACAACGTTTTGTCATCAAAGTTGTTTCTAATAGTGCTAATACTTGTTTTCTTTACGCCTTCCTCTGTAGTACAAGTCAGGAATGCCAGTTTGGGCAGTGTTCCGTATGGAGAAGTAGAAGTTGGCAGTGATACTGCTTTTCTTTGCTCTGTGAAAGAAGGATCTTGGCCAATAGACTTCAAGTTTTTTAAAAAAACTGATCATGAGGTTCTTCTACATGAAGTAAGGGAGTATTCAGACAGAACCATATGGCACAAGAAAACAATGAAGAGGAAGGACACAGGGACCTATTATTGCATGGCTTCGAACCGAGCCAGCATGGACGTGAGGAGCCATCCAATAACCATCCATGGTGAGCTCATTATTGATAAGCTGCCTACTATGTCACCATGATAGGTAAGGGCATCTGATCTGACATGTTCCTAAGTATGACTCCCTTACTTGTTTTTCTTCCACCACTGTCAGAAGTTAAACAGAGAGATGTTTTTATAAACGAAGATTGTCCAGCTTACATAGAAAAATTTAAGGGATGCCCAAAAGCCAAAGGAGCCTGGTGCAAACTAAAACCAAGCTGTTGATGTACTGAGCTTTTGGTCACAAAGGAGAGGCTTACTAGAGAACTTAGAACACAAGTCTCCTCCAAGTTCTTCCCCAGTGTGTAAGAGGGTTGATGTGTAGTAAAATGAAAGGTCAGGAACTGCAGGATTTGGTAGTGTTGACCTATCACTGTAACTACTCTCTTAAACATGTTTTTCTTATTTGCAGTCATCTTAGCAGCTTGGCAGAAAGGAGTCATTGCTGCATTTGTCCTAACAGCCATCGCAGGAGCAGGAGCCATTGCTTTATGGTGGTTTTTGCGTAAGAAGAAAAAGGGTAATGAATGGTTCCCTTCTCTTTGTTTGGGGAGAAATGTATTACAGTTAAACTTGCATTTGTCTCAGCAGCAAAGGCTTATGGGGGTGAGGCTTCAGAGATAACTAAACACAATTAAAAGAATCTACTTAAAAATGCCACCTGACCCAAATTAAGCTGCAAATGTGCTGAAGCTTTCCAAGCATATTGGGCAGAACACAGTGCTGGGCAGGCACTAGGGAAACAAAAAGGCTGTCAAATACAGGCCAGAATTACACTGTTCCCATGCAGTCCTAAATTCAGCCCCAGGCAATGTAGATGCAAACAGGGCTTGAGGAGGTTTCTGATCCCTTATAGAGCTATAACAATTTGATTTGGGGTCCCAACTGAGGTATAATTGAGCTACTTCTCTAGTCCTTATGAAGCAAATTTAGATTACTGTCTTGTGGGATTAGGTTTTTTTCTTCCACTCTGTAATAAAATTTCTTAGGGATTTGTCTTTTATCATTAAGGTATTTTTTCTGATCTTGTTCTTTCAGAAAATAAGTAAATCTGATTTGTCCTGTGATACGCAGTACATGGCAAATTATTTGGGAGAATTTGGAGCATTTGGATGTCCCAGATTGCTTAAATTGGCAAGGTTAAAATCTGAGTTTTGGGATCTAGGGTTCTCTGTGAAAGAGAGATTTAAGGGACCTGGGAGATGAACAGGATATAAGATGTGAGGTAGTTCATTTTGTGATAGGCAGGAGAAATTATTCTGACATGAGTAAACAATGACTGTATTTTTGTTTTCATTTTTACTTTAAAATTCTTTATGTGTGCAACCTATTAATAGATGTTTTTGTTTTTCCCTGTCAAGCTAAAGGACCATCCATGGAGATGTCTGGGTAAGATGCCTTCCTGTCTGGGTTTCGGCTGGGATAGAGTTAATTTTCTTCTTAGTAGCTGGTACAGTGCTGTGTTTTGCATTTAGTGTGAGAATAATGTTGATAACACTGCTGTTTTAGTTGTTAAGTAGTGCTTACACTAAGTCAAGGACTTTTCAGTTTCCCATGCTCTGCCAGTGAGCAGGGGCACAAGAAGCCGGGCAGGATCATGGCCAGGACAGTTGACCCAAACTGACCAAAGGGATCTTCCACACTGTAGAAAGTTATGCCCAGTAGGGGGGGGGGGGGGAATTGTCTGGGAGGAATTGGTCAGTGCTCAGGGCTGGGCTGGACATCGGTCAGCAGGTGCTGAGCAATTGTATTGAGTATCACTTGTTTTTCTTGAGTTTTATTCCTCTCTCTTTCTCTCCTTCTACTATTATTATTATTACTATTATTATTATTACTATTATTATTACTATTAATATTATTATTATTATATTTTACTTTATTTCAATCATTAAACTGTTCTAATCTCAACTGTTCTTACCTGGGTTTTACCTTTTTCCAATCCTTCTCCTAGTCCCACTGGGAGTGTGGTGGGTGAGGGAGGGTGATTAATTACCAGCTGGGGTTAAACCACAACAGCCCTTTTTGGCACCCAATGTAGGACTTGAAGTTAACAACAGATCTGACCAGTGCATGTTGAAACAAATTTGTTACAAGCATTCCTTATGGTTTAATACCCACCGGTCCCAGTGTTGATTTGTTTGCTCTCAGAGCTGTGTTGTCCAACACCTTGCTTGCACTACTGCACCCTGTTGTGTTTGTTGCCTTCGGGGCAGGGCTAAGGTTATTGTTTTGTTATAACTCACCTGGTCGGGTCTCAGCGCTGCCATCACCTGTGCATGGGGAGACACCTGTTGGGAATTATTCACAATTACATCTTTTACTCGATTCCTCAGACAACCAGTCTATGGAAGAGAGGTATCTTCCCACAGCCTCCCTTACTTCTCCAGGCTATCAGAGCATTTGAGAATTAGGAAAATTTTGAATACACTTGGGATGTTGGAACCGGCATGGTCCTATTGGTAGGAATCAGCAAGTGATTGAATGTGGTTCAGCTCTTGTTTAGGGCTCAGAAATTATTTGCAGCTACTTCAACCCCCACAACAGGCACAGTGGGCACTCAAACTACAGTGACAGGCACTGTGGTTACTCGCCCCAGGGGTGGGTGATGCAGCTGAACCAAAGGACCAACCCCTGTCTGTAGCAGTTGCCTCTAAAAAGGGAAGAGAAATAGACAGGAAAGATGGCTCGTTTAGTGAAGAAGGATAAAGCAGTGTCATTACAAGAACAGGAGGAAGAGGCAGAAAAAGAAGTAACCACTTGATCCGTATCCCTGAGTGAGCTGTGGGATATGCAAAAGGATTTTAGCCATCATCCAGGTGAGCGTGTTACACCTGGCTGCTCTGATGCTGGGATAATGGGGCTGGTGGTGTGGAAGTGGAGGGTAGGAAAGCCAAGCAGCTGTGATCATTTTCTAGGGAAGGGTGAATTGACAAGGTGATTGGAAGAGTAACGCGAATTACTCAGCCTATGGAGGCAACTCTTGTCAAGGAAAGGTATTTCTTCAAGGAAGATGTTCTGTTTCACCCAGGCAAGTGGACCATAATGGAGAGAGGTACCCAGTACAGGAGGGAATTAGCCATGCTTAGACATAGATAATTTATTATGACCCAAACAACATACAGTCACTCCCAGATCCAGATGAAGTCTAATGTGCACAAACCATGTGTATAGAAACTTGTACACCAGAGTGCACCATAATCATACACCAACTCACTGGCAGTGTTGTCTGGAGAAATGAAGAGGCACCAATGGTAGAGGCAGGGGCTCCCCAACTCTAGCAGTACACAGAAAAATCTCCCTTCCTTGTCCCTGATGTGGAGAAATTGGTTGAGCAACTCAAGAGACGATATAGATTCTACTCCCCACATGCGCGGTCTGGAATCTCACCTGATAACAGTAAGTGTCATTTGGTCAAGGGAGGATACTGATGGTACACACCAGGGGAGACCCTAGGTTTTTCTGCAGGTCTACAGAGACAACATGAGGAAGGGGGATGGAAATTCTACCTCAACCCTACATGAATTGCAAGGAAAAATAATCACAAAAGGGGGTTCTTCCAGGAAAGTTGCTGCTGCAGTCTGCAGTGGGCAGTTCCTCAGACAGAGTGGAAGGGCTGATCTTACTTCTGATCCTATGGGAAGGAATTCTACTCCATTTTCACAAGAAGCGAGTAGATAAACCTGTGACCAAGACTAGAGGGGCTCTGCCTCCAGCCATGTGGAAAAGAGGGACAACCTTGTTTACTGGACTGTGTGGATCACATGGCCTAAAACATCAGCCACCCCAGGAGTATAAGGCTGTAGCAGATACAGGTGCACGGTGTACCCTGATGTAATCAGGCTGTGAAAGGCTAGAACCCACTTGTGTTTCTGGAGGGGGATTCCGACAGCTGACTGCTGGAGGCTGAAATCAGCCTGACTGGGAATGTGTGGCAGAAGCCCCCACTGGCACTGGCCCAGAGGCTCTGTGGGGATAGACTATCTCAGGAGCAGGTATTTCAAGGACCCAGAAGAATCCTGGTGGGCTTTCAGTATAGCAGCCTTGGACATGGAGGACACGAAGCAGCTGCCTGGTTCCACTTCTTGGAAGACCCTTCTGTTGTGGGGTCGCTGAAGAACAGCAGGTGCTGGTCGCGATCACAGCACAGCCCTGGTGGCAGAACCGCGCTGAGCCTGGGAGGTGCCAATCGCTGCTCAGGGCCTGGCTGGGCACCCCTCATTTTTCTTGGGGTTTTTTCCTCTCGCTCTCCTTTTCATTGCTATTATTATTATTAACTGTATTTGAATTATTAAACCATTCTTACCTGAATCCGTGGGGTTTATCTTTTTCCAATCCTCCTCCCCATCCCTCCGTGACGGGGCAGGGGGGGTGAGTGAGCGGCTGTGTGATATTTAGCTGCCATCTGTGGTTAAACCACAACACCTGCTTTATGATAGTGGTGAAATGTTTCTGTGTGTAAAGGGCTGTAAGCCTTGCTTCATATGAATATAGTTTGTTACAGCACACACCTGCAGACAATAAATGCATGGTTGTGCTTCATGTACCACCTGCTAACACAATAACAGGATGAGGAAATACGCTAAAAATAGAAAAAAAGGCGAGCTAAGTGAAATACAAGAACGTCAGGTCCGTATTTGAGTGCATTTAGATACGGAATAAAATTGAAAATACAGAGGTTTTAAAGAAGAATAATGCAATAGGGAATATTTTTGACCTTAAAGTTTCCTTGTGCTTCTCCTAAAGCAAAGGCAAAATTTTCATTAGTTTCAGTGGTTAAGAATATGTGGTAGTCAGCATAGACAGTGACTGATCTTTGCGCAGAATCATATTGTTGGTTTTATTGACTGGTTTTGGGTAATTACATCAAATTTTATTGGTTTGTTTTTCAGTTCTGCCTTGGCTCCAAACTTGACGAGTGAAAAACTAACGAGACAGCCCAGTGATGGAAACTATTATTCAGGTAGGATGTTTTGCTATAAGACTGTTAGTAAGTTGGTTTAATTAAACATTTATTTAAAGTTTTGGACTTCCATAGTTATTGTTTGGATGGGGCCCAATATTTTGGGAATACAGAGGGATACCAATAGCATTGTCCAAGGTATCTTCTGTCATTTTGTCTTTGTACAGTTTTTATGAGCACGTCTTACACAGATTGGTTTATAAGTCTGCTCAGACACTTCTCCCAGGCAATCAATTGACAGTATCACAGATGGAGAAATCATGGTAAAAGAAAATTACTTTCTGCTTTTGACACAGCTGCAAGAAAATTATTTCAGAGAGGAAATTTGAGCTGTGGCACATGGCCCTATGATGTGGCCACAGTAAAGAGATGTTAACTTGCCTGGGCACCTTTCATTGCAGGATCTCGGTGCACTTGACAACGACAGGTGGACATGATGTTTAGAGCACCTGACATACACAAAGTTGCCCCTTGGGTGTTTGTTAGCTGATTATTTTAAAAGCCACGTTCTTCCCACCTGAATGTCTTAGATGGGAATCTAAAAGTAGAATGTGTCATATAGAAATACAGATAATGACGGTAGGAATTGCAGCTGTGTAACTCATTTATTTCATTGGTTACAATAAACATTTTGTCAGCTCAACTTTGGCTTTCATATTTTAGGATCAGGTTACATTGAAGATAACGAAAATCACATGAAATCAACAGATGAGAGTAAAGGTAATTTCATACTTAAACAAAAGATTTAAAAATTATTTTATAATTGAAAGTCTTGATGTTTTCAAATGGTAGTAATGAGGATTTGATAGAGCCAGCCCTTTTTTCCCATGTCCAAAATTACACCAATAGAACCCTTTTATCAATTGCATTATGAAGTGTAATTAGTTGTGCTGGATCCCAGGCCATCTAATGATGGGTGGTATAAAAATACAACTTATACTCAAAATATTAAGTTCAATATAACAAATATTCAGATTTTTTTAAAAACCAAGATTTTCTACAGATTTCTGTTTCTTTTACTTTTCTGTCCTTTCTTCACTTCTTTGGATCTTGAAATATTTAAGAATTAAAACCAGAAATAACCTGCTATGAAATCTGAATAAAGTAATCTGCCAAATCACTTCTGCAGGATTTCATTCTGAATGACTGTTGTGGTTCCTTCCAACTCTTACAGAAATCTGGTAGAAAACCGCCTCCACCGTAAGAAAAATAGAGCAGAATGCAACAGCTGTTTCTTGTGTCTGTTGTACCCAGGTAGCCAGTACCTGTCAGCCAGTGGTCTTAGTAAGTCAGATGTCTGATCATTGCCAGGTTTTCTGTGGATATTGTAGCAAAGAAGCATTTTGAGGAGGAAGATCGGTTCCATTTCAATTTTTTGGGGGAGAGGGAGGGGGGGTTGGAGGCAGCTTAGGAGAAAAGTGCTGAAATTGGCTAATTGGCAAAGCAGAAATGAGAATGAGAAGTGTCCTGCCATAGCAGCCACAGAAAACAAGGAGAAAGTAATGGCAGGGAAAGAAAGGGAAGAGCAAGGAACCTGGGAGAATCAGAGCTAAGGGTAATTCCCTACTCCATTTTGTGTTGTGCCATTTTTGAAGGTGTTACATTGCAAGTAACAGTTTTAGGCACAATTTGCATGTCCCACAGTTTCAGAAATCTGCCTTTAGTTGGTCTACTGCCCTTTGGAGTGGGGTTACCCTCAGGAATGGGTTGGCCTTACAACTTAGCAGAGTAACTCCCATCTGCCATCAGCAGGGCCTCCTCCTGCACCTATCAAAGTCAATTGGGATTTGTCCATTAATTTCAATGGCAGCAGGATCAGACCCACGGCTCAAACGAAGTGTGCAGTCCTACAAAGAAACATCTTCTTGATATTTTTGGGGCAGGACCTGACCTTGAGAGTGCTGAGGTGGATTACACTGAAGTTGAAGTCTCAACACTTGATCCTCACAGAGGTAATAAACTGTTCAGCCTCTATGGTTTATGTTTGGGAGCAACTCTGGTCTGTTGCTGCTCCCTGACACTGGCCTGGTATTGGCACCTGGGAATGCCAGGGTTGTGTGTGTGACAGTCTCCTGCCAGTAGTGCTCCTAAACCTGGCTGATGCTGTGGCTCCTGTGCTGCTGTTCTTGCAGTCCTCCTTCCCATTGCCACCTACACAAGGTCTGTGTGGAGCAGGGCTCCCAGCTGGAGCTGTGGCTCTAAGCAGAAAGCAGCCTGCTGTGAAATATCCATGTTAAAGAGACCGAATTCATTGAGGGCCACTTGAGGTTGCCCCAGGGCAAGATAATGGAGAGAACAGAAACCAGTGGAATTTCCTCCTTTGTAAAAGAATTGGTTGAAGGGTCAAAGCTGTAATTCACTTGTGATAGAGAAGGGAGACCAGTTTTGGTTTAGTCTCTTAGTCTGGACAGCATTCTGGATTTTGTGGCACCTTAAACAGAGAAATGAGGATATTGATGCCCAGATAACTTTGTCCTCCTCCCCGCAGTAACCAGGCCTCAGAGCGTGGGGCTGAGGTACATGTCTGCAACCTTGAAGGAGAAACATCCGTGGAAATTTATTCACCACCCAAATGCCCACTTCAATCATTCTGTGTTTTCTGGAGAACTCTGATGCCATTATGACCTTGTGTTGAAAGCTGTTAAACCTTCCAGAAATTTGCAAAAAGCTCCAAGTAGCAGAGAGTGAATAAACCCTGCAAGAGAAGTTTATGCTCTGCTCTTGTATCTTTGCTTCAGCTGAATGGGAAGCAGACTGAGGAAGAAATGGATAAATTTCCTTCTTCCTGGTAGGAAGGACTAGTCACTTATTTCAGAGACGAAAGACATAATTGTTTAGTTGATAACACAGATGTTTGGGCAAGAGTGCTCACTCTTCAAGCTTGGCAGTCAAGCTCTCCTGGAACAGCCAGTCCTCCTGTCCTTTCTGTTTTCACTTCCTAGTATCATTCATCACAGAGTTTTCCCTGTGTTTTAAGCATGCTATTTACCCACCTCTGCTAAATTCTGCACTGAAGGACCAGAGTTGTACTCTTTTTCAGAATAGGGCTAGTAACTGTTCCAACTGTTTCTACTACACTATACAATGGTGTAGAATAGTAAGATATGATAGTGCATTATTTAAATTAAAAGCCCTTTTAAGTTCAAGATCAGCATCTATAAAAATAGCCTTTTCATCCTATTCTTGATCTGTAACACTATTCCTGTATATCAGACTAAGGGATAAGAGAGTATGCTCTGTAGACAGAACCCCATTAAACCACAGTATAATGTTTACTATAGTGTGTAAATGAGATCAGATTATTTTAATTGAATTCTGCATCATGCTACAGACCTATGCATGGCACACAGAACACTGACTGATTCTGTAAGACTGAACTGTGCTTGAGTATATGGAGATATGAACAGTTCCCTGATCAATTTCCTTTGCTGCCCCAGGACACTGTTGAGTGCTTTGGTAATGGAAATGGCACTACAAGTATTTAATGTGTTCCTCTTTGAAAGCATCCTGAGGATGCTGCTTAAATAGAAGGAGTTGTATGAAACTGTTATTTCTTGAGCTCTGCACTGCCTATCACAATGAAAACAGGACGAGATTTATTCTTGGGAAAAGAGAAGCAAAGCCAAGTTTCTTAATATTCCCTTGTAATGGTCATATACACCCACAGAGTGAATTTGGCCACAGGACTGCTACTTATACTTCTGCTATGCTGGTGTTATTGTAAGGTTTTGTTTCCAGTCATAATATTCTTCCATGTTTGTCTGTGGGTATGACCAGCCCTTCCTAGGGAACAGACCTTTCAGATTATCACCTTGCTCCAAATCCCTTTTATGCCTCTTTTGCTTCCTCCTATATTCTGAATGAAGACAAAGCAAATCACCTTTTCTCTGGGCACACATTGCTCATCCAGCAGCTACACATAGAGTCTGATTCCTTCTGCCTTTCGAGGAACTCCAGATTTCTTCGATCTCTCTGGCCTAACCTCAAATTAATTTATCTTTTTAATCATTTGTTCCTCCTGCCACTGTTGTCAATGTCAATACTAATGTTCTCAGGAGCAGGAGAATCAAATTTTGTGTACTGTGAAAGGCTACTGCAATAAATGCTGCAGTATCTAAGCTGTAAGAGTTGCCTTTATGTCTCTTCTGGGAATTGGGATTGATTGAATGTCACTTCAAAACAAGTTGAAATTATTGTAGAAGGATGTACATCTTGTCTTTCTCAGTAAAGAATTCCTTACATTTGAAAACACCGCTTCACCCTGTTTTTGCAGTCATGTCTGAGCTAGCTGGTAATTTCTGGAATACTTCTTTCTGGAATTATTAAATTCAATACTTACCAAGTTTGTATGCTTGACAAAAATATAGTGCTTGTCTTTTCTAAAGTTTAGTTGTGAAAAAAGATGGCAAGGTGATTCAGACCTTTTATTGTTAATCTGAGCAAAACCAAAGGCAGGGGCTAAAGTAAGATCAGGCAGTATCCCTAAAGTGACAAGGGAGAAACTGTTAAGCATGGCTGAGTAAGAATATTCTCCTTCTTTTATATCTGGTTATCTGCAGGGTGGAAACATTATACAGTTAGTGGGAACAAAATGTCAAATGATCCAAGTTATTTCTCCTGGCACATTTTTTCAGTGCTATTCAGTCATCAAAGATGACTTTTGGAAGATTAACAAAGGAAATAACATGGGCAGTGGCATTATATCTCAATATAATGAAATGGGCACGATAAAAATAAAAAGCAAACTAAGGAAATGCCTCCAACCAAATCTTTGCACAGAGTCAATAGGAGTAGATTTAGGACTAACTGCTAAAAAAGAGTCCTAAACAAAATGAGCTACCTTTTATTAAAATTCCAAGAAGTTTAATTCTTACTTCACTGGCAACTGAATTGATCATTTAAGCAATGGTCTGTAAGCATATGAAATAGGCCTCGAGATCTTCAAATTATTTTGCAAAGAAAGTTCATGCCAAAGCTGCAAGTTTGAAAGCTGTGATTATACACTCGGAGAAGTGTAGCTGCTATTGTTTAAATTAATAGCAGTTTTGCAACTCTATTCTGATGTGTTAGCTTGCAGCATTTAAAGGATGCTGAACAGAATTTAAAAAAACAAATGCAATTAGCTTTGGGAAATCAGAATATGGTGCCAGAGACACTTGGGTTCTTCAGGGCAGTGCAGAACAGTAACAGTCCTAACTCTGAGACTGCAGATCATTATGTCTGAATTCTTTAAATATTGTGGGCTTTTAATAGCTAAAGTACAGGATTCTGTATCCAGAGATGTGAATTTCTTCCCAGTTTTTTGGAGAGAGGAAACAACAATTTAATTCTTTTTTTAAATTTAACTGTAACTAGAGAAATCTAACTTGGTTTGTTGAAGGTCCACAGAAATTGGAGGTGATACTGGTAGAATTCTGAGGTTTTCTAAGAGACTCAGTTTAACTGAAATGAATGAGTGTTTCTGAAGCGCTTCGAGATCCGTGAACAGCAAACTCCTGGACCCTGCCAGCACAGGCCTTTACAGCAAGTGAAGAAAGTGGTTTTTAATGCACAGTTCTGGAGCACTTTGATTGCCCAGGGATTTTTAAACCACAGCCATACAATAAATCCAGTAGATTGTTCTAATCTCCTACTAGCCAGAAGTTTACGCTGACCACAGAGAAAATGATTCTTGCTATTTTCAGGCCTTTAGACAAGGCTCTGTCCAAAAGGAGACCTTTCCCAGATAGCACTAAATGGAAGCTGTGCTGTGTGAAATCTGCAAATATTCTTCTGAGACATTTCACAAAACACAGCAATTTAAATATTTTTTTTTGTGCCTTTGACATTTAATCAGGCTAGTTGCCAAAAGGGGTTGTAGTTAGTCTTCTAAGTGATAGATCTCCTCAGGGCTAGGATCCGTAAATCCTTAGAAGAGATTGAAGAAGCTCTTCAAAGTGATCCAGAGAAACTATTCTCTAGTGGTAGATGTCTCTGTGAAATTAAAGCAGCATTGATTCAAGTTTAGAAGAAGATTATTAGAATGTTCAAGTCAAATTTAGAAAGGGAAGCAGATTTTCATCATCATTTTTATATAGAAGAAGATCTTTCTCTCAGACCCTTACAGGCTGGGTTTGGGGAGGGCGTTGTACTTGCTTTTTCACACAGATTCCACAGGCTCATTGCTGCTTATGTAGCTACTTCCTCTGAAACTAAAACAGTGTGTTCTGTTTGTTTAAGGAGCTTTTCGTAAGGCAAACAAAAAACAAAACAATCAAACAAACAACAACAAAAAAAGAAAATAAATTGATTTTGTGCCAATACATTTTCCAGCTCCTGAACAGAAGGGGACTGAAACAGTTTATAGTGAAATCAGAAAAACTAATAATGGTAAGTAAGCTAGTGAAAAAATTAAACACTTTAAGGAAACGTTTGTGTAGAGGTTAGGGATAAATTTGTAACTGAATATTTTACAAGATAATACTTAGACTGAGTATTTAGAAGATAAGTGCCATAAAAAAGAGGAGCTGCAAGTCACATGGGAACATACCAAAGTGCAGCTACAAAATCCCAGGAGTTGATAAATTGTATGACACCTTCATGGTTCCTCATAAATCAGTGCTATTAATATTTGTAACGTCTTCTTCATCAGCCCATTTGTGCTGTATCTACTGAGTAGTTGGGCCATATCTGGATCTGAATCTAGAGCTGAACATGCCCTGTTAGGGATCAGGATTCTACATCCTGTTACCTCAAACTGCTCAGGAGAAACATTTGTCTCTTAATTGAGCATGTTTGTCCCATGCTATAAAATATTCCATTGGCTTTGGATGTAACTCCAGCAAATATCTATAAAGCCTCCAACAACAGACTCTAAAAGCCTTTAAAGCAATATGATCATTTCACCAGCTCTAACACAGACATGTGTGGGCAGTAGCAGCTTGCTGGCAATTACTGTCTATAAATGTTCTGGCACTAATAAGTTCAGAAACAGTGACTTAAAAGAAGGTTATTTCATCATACTTTGTCTAAGTCTAAACTGGAAAGGATTTCCTCTCCTCTTTTTGTGTTAGGAAGTCTAGATTTGTAAAGATTAGGGCTGCAAACAGTTAACATTTTGTCCTCATTCAGGCTTTGTTGTGTGCCATTTTTAATTTTTGATTGTTGTGCTTTAATTTTCTATTTTTTCTATTTTATAAGGCACTTCCCACCTCTGACACAATATTCTGTCTCTAGGGAATCTTTTATGTGAGGGTCTCCACGTACTTTAGAAAACATTACTTAATTTTCCCTTGTGAGGACTTACATGACAATTTTTATCTCCTTTTTACAGCTGAATAAACAGAGAGATTAGGTCATCTGTTTAAGGCAATGTGTTTAGAGAGTGACAACAGTGGCAAAGGAATTTTGGAATCCTTGGTGCCTGTGCCTGTGTGCTGTACTCATTTTCCACAGCCTTGCAGTGAAAATCAGAATATCTTTCACACTTAAGAGTGTGGCCAGGCGCTTCATGCAGGACCACCATGAGAAAAAACATAGTTTATTTTAGGGCTGAACCCCAAGGCTACAAATGCTCTGAAATGTTCTCTGGTGAGTGTGAACTGGACCTATAAAAAGCTGCAGAAGCTGCTGCAAAACCCTCACCTGCTCTGCCCAGGTGTGAGGGTGACTATCACACCATCCACCAGCCCTGGTTTTGGCACAACTGAATGTGTTATATACCAGAAGGATGTAAACTCCAGGTTGGTACAACAGAGCTGAAATTCAAAGAGCGCTTAAAAGGCTGTAATACCATAAAGTGGGAACTGCAGTAAAATGGGATATGATTGAAAGACTGAGCTGAATTGGCCAGATGATCTGCAAACACCCCTTAATCTTGCAGTCCACCTGCTCTTTTATGCATAACATTCTACCATTTCAGTTATTCTTGGGAACATAGTACCAGTTTATTGTTTCAATCACGTCTGTTTTTCCTGACTGATACACAGGAAAAGTGTTTCAATTAGATAAGCAGTGCATCACCCAGCAATGCAGTGCTACATTACAGTTAATGTAACACCACCTTTGATTTTTTAATAGGCTGTGTGATTGTGAGGTGGCAAAGTGTAAATGCAGTGGAGGATCCCTATGAAATTATCTACTTATATATATTAATATAAGTGTATTAAATGATGCCAATTGTGAAAGATGTTGAACATGACTAGTGGGTGCAGAAGTTGATTTACCATTCTGTTCTTTGAGATTTTTGAGCAAAAGCCCAGGAGCACAACCTACTTCAGGAAGGCAATGATTCAGACAAACGTGTCCTTGGGGAAATCACATGTGGTGTCAGCTACACAGTTTGACAGATTTAACCCCTAAGACCTATGTAACTTTTTTTTTTTTTGTAGGTAACTATTGTTGTTTAATTAGAATTGAGTGCTTCATAAGAAATTTTGTCATATGAAGGGGTTGTCTGTGCATTCCAGAAATTGTGTGCACTAGAGAGGAAGCTGCAGAACTGTCAGTACTGTCAGAACTGTCTGATGCAATTCTTTGTGACTGAGCTAAAACATTTTTCCTCTTCATTTTTTCTGACAACTCTCACTGCTATCCCCAGTAAGGCAGATGCCATAGCAGTAACCAACTTTTGTATTTTGAGTTCTATAGCTACTGCTTGTCCTTATCCAAAATCTGCACTATGAATCCACAGTGCCGATAATAGTTGAGCTTTACCAAGCCCCAGGCCTTTGGCAGAGTGCTGAGCATCTGTCATTATTCCTTTTCTTTTTATTTTCCTGGTGCTGGCTGTTACCTCCTGTTCTTACCATTTGAGTGCCTCCACCACACTGTGGATAAGACTCCCCATCCTCCCTGCTGTGCTGTTTTCCTCGTTCTCAGTGCCAGGACTCAGGAGCTGGTTTTACATTAAAGATGGACAGAAAAAACTGTCAAATGCACATTTCAAATCCCAGAAGACTTGCATGTGGTTAATTACAGTTAACTCATTTACAGTGGGAAAAGCAGGTGATTTCTGAAATTCCAGTCTAGTCAGGTATATTTGGATTGAAAGTCAAATAATGTCAGTCTCTGCTTGGATGCTGGATTTCCTCTGCTGTAATGAGAGTTTAAGGAGGATGCTGATCACTTTGTCTCTGCAAGCAACTCTGAGAGAAGAAGTTGTCCTTGCATTGTTACTGAAAGGTTAGTTTAATTCAGAAACATATTTAGTATACAGGATGTTCACCCAGGTATTGTTTTAAAGCCTTTTCTAGAGCAATGGGCTGTTACTTTAGTATTTTACATAAAATACCAAAAAATTTCAAGCCTCAGCATTAAATCAGACCTTACATCCAAATGGCAATTTGGGGGATGGTCATAGTTAGTGCCACTCAGGTCAGTAAGACCTTTGTCTAAAAGTCCTTCAGGCTTACCAGGATGAACTAATTTCTTTAAAGTTCTGCTTTCTCTGGTTGCTCTGTGAAAAGGCCAAAGGAATATCCAGCCCAGTCCCAAAGTTGCTGCTTTTTGTTCAGAAAGAAGTGCTATAGTCCAAAACTTAAGCAAAACAGGCAATTTTCTAAATCAACAGACTGCCAAGAGTGATAAAATGGCTGTGGCCCTGCTGCCTCCCTTGCCTGTGCTGAGTCCAGCAGTCCAGGCTGGCAGCTCTTCCTGAGGGAGGGTCAGGATGTGTCACACATGAGTTTAGCTGCCTGGGTGGAGGCTCGTTCAGGCATGATTTATTTCCATCACACCTTTCATCTTCCCAAGAGGCAGTAGGGGCAGGAAGCCCAAGTATCTCCATGCTGGTTCTTTATCTCAGCTCCAGCCCTTTCCTCAGCATTGATCCCAGTTCTCGGGGTAGCACAGTCCTGTTCATGTTGCTGAGAAGAACTAGAACCAACTCCAGCTCACAGATTTCCTTATGTTTTTCCAGGACACTTCCTGTTGAAGATGATGTTACTGGTACATTCTTGGTCCTTCAATGAACTCTGTCTTTGCTGTGTGTCAGACCCAAAGCTCACAGAAGCCAGTGACAGTCTCTGCACTGATCTTATGTGCACTGGACTGAGCTCATCGTCATTGCAAGATAACAATTCCCAATATCTTATTAGGAAACTGGAAATCCAGCAAACAAAATGCAGAATCAGCCTTTATGCTGCTGAGTCTGGAAAAATGAATTGGTCACTTGGAAGAAATTGCAGCAGTGAGACAGGAAATTCTAAGAGTCCTACAGCAACCAACAGTGTACTATGGAAAAATAAATATATCCCAGTGGAAAGAGGCATGAGAAATCCCCATTGCATTCAGAGGTTTGGAACAAACCTATTTGAAATCAGCTCTAGCAATCAGGATATCTGCTCAAATACTTTCCTGCTACTGAGCCTCAGGCTTAACACCTACATCTTAGCCAGAATTTCCCACTGAATCCTTTTCCAGCATAGAAAGAACTCACAGGGTCTGGGGATTCCTTGTGTTGTTCAGAACTCAGGTATTATGAGCACATGATAGTTGCAAGCAGTCCAAACCCATGCAAATAACTTGTCCCCTCTCCAATATAAAAACTCTTTGGATCTTTAGGTTTCTAGACATATTCTAGACTAAAGCCTGGATCTGTGAGACATTGATTCCAGAGCCAAATGCTTACAATAGCTTCAGCTAAAGATCAGGCAATGCCAAATGGTTTCAGTAAGGCACAAATATGCAGGGAGCTTTTTGCTTGAACCTTTGATACAGAGCTGGATTACGTGCATGCCCCATGTCAGAGCTGTTCCCAAGCTGCCTGCCAAGATTCCCTGATGGAAGCTACGGCTCCATCCAGTAAAGGGCTTGGCAGAATGTTGTGTGTGTCTGCAGTTCAGCACCTTCGGTTCATTCTGACATATTGGCTTTCACCAGGGCTGGAGGTGGGTTGGAGGTGGGTTGACAATTGCAGCTATTTTGGCGCATTTTCTCTTCTCCGTAACCTCTAGCAACAAGAAATGGTAGAGCAGGTGGGGATGTCTTAAGTTCCTGCTATATGTACTCCTTTGTAAAAATGTGTTCTTTGAATTTAAAATCCCATCAACTGGAAGCAATAGCAAGAGTTTAGATCCATCACAAGATCATAAAACCACCTACTTTTTTAGACTTGGGAATATTTTAGAAATCACCAGTATCAGACCTTCAGCTCTGATTCCTTTTACAAAACATGGAGCTTGTTTTTTGCCCTGCTACAGAAGCTTGACCAATTCTTTTGTGTGTCTGGAATCCAACATTTCTCATTTCTGCATTTTTGGCAGTAAGAGAAAGCCAGGTATTATGAAAAATCTCTCTGTTCTTCAGTAAAACCAGGAAAAAAGTAAAACTACCTCTTTTTTTTTTTTTTTTTTTTTTTTTTTTTTTTTTTTTTTTTTTAACAAGAATGAAATAAAAAGATTGTGAAAAGATTGACATAACAAAGATGACATAACAAAGAATCAGCAAAAGCACTGTATCATTGTGCTTTTTATTAGTGGCTACCTGCTGGCTCCCCTGAGTGGTACCGGGTAAAAATCACCCTGCCTTGCAGCAGCACTACCCAGGACACAGTGTGACATTTCCTGGCAGAGCTGTGACACTCAGCTAGAAACCCCCACTGCTCTGGATGTGGGTGACAGGTAACAAGGAGATGGGATAAGCTGTCACTGTGACCTCGGAGCTTTGGGTAGCCAACATCCCGTTGTTTGAAGTCTGGAATTTACACAAAATTCATTTCCTCCTTCCTCCGAGAACAATACATTGTGACAGAGACTAAACGACAGCTTGTTAATGCCTCACTTCATAAGCCTTATGTATGGTTTTGTCCACTTAAAGCCAAGCTTTGATGTCGCACTGGGTCAGCAGTGGTTTTGTTCAATTCTGTTGGCTTTCAGGACACAAAAAAGCTTTTGTGTGTGTTCCATGTAACTTCTTATTTTGTTTCCTAATGTCTAAACATATGTGGATCAATCTTGCCAAACACTGAGATCAATTTTATACTGAAATTGAGTTCATGCACTAGTGTCAAGTGCTGTAGTCACCTCAGTTTTTAATCCTTTGCTTAGGCTAAAAGTTCTGGGTAGAATATTCAGAATGTACTGTGCCAGAGACCTTCACCTGTGTTCAGTTTCCTTGTTACTTCTCCTGGCTGACAAGGGAGTTTCTAAAAGACTTTTATTAGGGTCTAATAATGGTAGTAGTACTCTGCATAATATCCTTCATTTAGTGATTTCAGGAACTTTTCAAAATTTACATGTGTTCTGCCTATGGAAGATGATTTTTTATTTTGCTATTTAAAAAGTACATAATTAGAAAAAACATAGATTCAGAAACTAACCCCCATTTATAAAAACAATACTGGGAAGATTAACCCCCCCCAATCCAACCCCTTTGTTTTGAACATAAGATGAATTTCCTTCACACAGCCTCTCTCCAGTGAATCTGATACACTTTCCAAGAAAATGCCCTTCAAGATTCAGCAGTTACTTTTGTCACATGTGAAATATCTCAACAGAACATACAGACAAACACTTTTAACAAGACTTGAAGTGCCCACCTAAAACTGGAGTTACTTTCAGAGAGGAAAGAAATATTTATGTTTTTGGTATTTGAATGTATTCTGTGACATTTCTGAATAGCTAAATCCACTTTTTTTTGAAAAAAGCCTATGATCCAATTTGAAAGTTCACTGACCCTAAAAAGAAAGAGCTTGCTGGCCCTCAGGTTTTTCATTGGGAACAAGCAACTTTTTTTTAATAAAATGTCAGGTGTCTTTGCAAGAGGTTATTTAGCCCTGAAAATTGTATCCTCTACTGGATTTCTGCAATACATTATTTTCCTGGCAAGGAACTGGATTAGGAAGTAAAATGCTGATGAGAACTTGCCTCTAAAAGGAAGACTCTCTTTTGTCCAGTAACAGACTGTGCCCTCAGTAGAGACTTCTGCTCTAACCCATGATCAGGAAAGCTGCCAAACAGGTCCTGTTCAGTGTGGTCTTTGAAATGTCTGGTCTCACCCCTGTACTTGGATTAAACTAGAACTTGGATACTCCTTAAAATCCAGAGCTTTAACCTTAGATGTAGGTAGGAATTTTACATCATTGCAAAGTGAACAAAAAGGCTGAAATACCTAAACCTGTATTTTCTGGAACATAAAACTGGTCACTCTGCAAGGTGCCACTTCATAATTTATACATTGTATTTTATTTTGCAGATTCTATGGAAAACAGGCATTCTGTAAGTATACATTTTATGCATTTAAAGATAGTGACATGAGTTGAGATGATTGTGTATCTGGTGAGATGGTGTTCAAGTGCTGATACGGTTTATTTGTTGCTCAGGACCTTTGCAGGACAGATATGGGACAGTCCCTTTGTAAGTATTTTTATGAATCAGGCTTTCAAACCTGTATTTATGGAATGGTCAGTTTTAGAAGTCTGTGGAAGGGGCTGGAGTTTGGTGGTGCTGGTGCAGAAATAATGATCTGCTCATTATTCATGTTGAGCACCTGAACAGCTTTAGATCTGTGCCAAAAATGCTGGCAGGATGGCACAAGATGAGGGATGGCTGCTGTTCCTGATAGACCTGAGGCACTGGAGATTTGCACAGGAAAACTGCTAAACTGGTAAGTGTATCACTGGGGACAGAGCTGCTGTTCGAGTCCCATGTGTCAGTCTCCAGGCTGTTCAGTGCCAGTGAATCTGCTTGGGATGTGTCTGTTCACACACACACCCTGTGACTGAAATGACCCGAGAGGTGAGCTCCTTCCTAAGGTGTGAGCAGTTGAACCAAGCA
>NW_008239056.1:1405963-1424217 GCF_000691975.1 Corvus brachyrhynchos | reverse complement strand
CAGCCCAAAGTTCAGTGAGTCCCTTTTATTCACTGTCTGTGACTGTTTCCTCCTGGGTTTGTGTTCATCGACTGGTAGAGCAGGTGGGATGACTCCAAGGGCTGGCACTAAACTGAGACCTTGTAAGAAATTTTGAAGGCAAACAGTTTTTATTGCAGTGTACAAAGCTGGGTCATTGCTGGGTCACAGCTACATTGTTCTAACCAAGAAGTGGGAATAGTACCATCTGTATATGGAGGATCTCAGCTAAAAAATGTGGAGTTTTGTGAAGGTTCTGTAGGTGGTGAACAGCTTCTTAGTGCTAAGAAACCAGTGACAAAATATGGAATTTTTTTAAATAGAAGAAATATGTTGAATGAGCTGTTACTCTGCTCTCAGGAGATCTGAGAGGCAGGGAACTCACATTTCAGGAGTACTTCTATGAATGTTAGATAAGCTATCAAATCCAACTCAGACTAAGCAGATGGTTGTTTTTTCTGCCACCCACTTTGTGGCTTCGGAGCTTGTACTTAAAAAGAAAAAAGGAGAGACTCATAAATAAGAATCACAATAGCACAGTCTACGTCAGCTTATGGCATCCATTTGAGTTTTGAAAGGCTCCATCAGCACTCCCATCCCCATGGGATACACAGGCAGCCCATTGTATTATTTACAGACACTGGCAGTGCACTGAAGGTCACGGATTGTGTTACAATAAACAGACTCATATTAACACAGGCCAGGAGGGTTTATAGTGTCATTGTCTCTCTTAGTTTAAAGGTTTGTTTTTATTCTTTGCTCTCAGTTATCTAAAAATATGTTGAGCTGAAGCCTTCCCTGGGTTATGCCAGGCATATCTTGGAGAGTTAGGCAGAAGAAAGTTTGTCCCTGTCCGACACAAAAGAAAAAATGGTCAAGGGTGGCTGTGACAGACATGAAGTGTAAGCTCAGGGAGGAGGTTTTGTCTTCTTTTATCCACAGCCTACATAATTTCTAATGGACATGAAGATTTTTTTTGTTTTCCTGTGGCCAAAAGTGAGTAAAATAGCTCTCCATGGAAGTATAATAGAAAGTCAGTACACTGACCACCCTATGTGAATCACTTTCATAATTAATTGGGCTATTAAAGCTTGCTAAACCAGACATCTATGAAGTAATGTCAGACCCAAGGGAAAAAAGTGTCAGCTGAGGGCAGTGGTTTTTTTGTGTTTCTTTTATTACTCTCATGTTAACAGTAGAAGGGTAATAAAACTTGTTATTCTGTAAAACTAATCTCATTTTCAGAAACATCCCAGAGAAAAGTCAGTTTTACAACACTTGCACATCTTGCTTGAGTTTTCCTAGAAGTTGCTTTATTCAGTTCATGTCTGAGACATTGTCCCCTCCTTAGGTATACTGTTCATATATTAACATAGTAACTATTCCCTTTTTCAAATTATTAGTGCTTTAAAGGACATAGCAAAAGAACAGAGCCTTGTCTTCTGCTTCTTAAATTCCCACTTCTGTTCCCAATAAAGCCTGTGACAAAAAGCAGCACCATCCCTCTTTTGAACTCTCCAAATAAGTGACCTAAAATTGGACTGGACAGATGAATTTCTTTATAGATTTTCCATTCCCTCTATTTGCCTCTCAACACTTTACAGGCCACACAGATGAGCACAGAAGAGGCAGGGCACTACTAAGGTGCTTTTTATCATCATTTTCTCACAACTGGTTTTTTTCAGTAGCTCGTTTTCACACATGCTTAACTGTGATGTATCTCAGAGGTTTGGTCCAAATGAGGAGTTGTTGATCCTACTCTTAAAAAGGAAAATGCTCCTTATAAAGTGATCAAGTGGCTTAAACTTCCTCCTCAGCTGTTCTGCTTCTTGATATCCAAATTAAGTGCTTGGCTCAGAGGTGAAGTTGCATTTGATCTGCTGCTCCCTTACTTTGTGAGTGGAAGGGGACCTTCAGGAGTCCGGCTTGTCAGCTGGCATCTAAATCACATAGAATGCCAGATGGATCACTTAGCTGGAGTGGCCTGTCAAAAAACTTGTAGAATTCGACTCTGCTTAGGAAGTAATAGATGTTCAAGACGTGTGAGACAAAGGACCGCAGCAGAGGAGTGTTTTGCTAAAAGCTCTGTTTTCAGGGAGGATATGCAGCCTTTTTATTTCAGTAATGTGGTGGAGACTCATCAGATGCCAGTGTTGTTTCAACTCCCTAAATTCCAATAACACGGGTCCCACCACTCACATAAAGCCTGTTAACACTCAGTTCTGCATTGCTCTTCCAGACGTCACAGGCAGAACAGAAAACTGCACTGTGGAGAAGGAAGATGTAGCAAATCATTTTAATGGTTGCTAGTCCTGCTTTTGTGCATTTGCCCCTACATAGCTTCTCTCAGAATAAATATAATCCAGCAGGGAAATTTAGGAACTTTGCTTCTTCTTCACTGAGAGACCATCACAAAATTGAGTTCAGGCTTTTAGTAAACACTGTGTACTGACAGAGGTGTATTGAAAGTGTTTGTATTATGTCAAGAAAGGTGGTGCATTAGAAAAATTATCAGTCAAAATTTGAATTACTCAAACTATTTATATAGTTATAGGCCCAGCTGCAGTACAGGTTGTGACTGATTTGCAGTCCAGAGTACCTTGAACCTGAATGTCTTGGATTTTTAGGCCATTTAGAAAGGAACCTTAAGTTTTATGTCAGGGGTTGCTTCCCTCCATCTCCTCTGTTTCAGAAATTTGTATCTTAAATGCCATCCATAGGAAGTATTTGCAAAAGAAATGAATTATTTAGAGAGGAACTGGGAGGAGGTTTCCTTCCTGAAATCAGAGCTGGCAATCTTTCTAAGTTATTTAATGGTTCCAGTTTCTGAAAACATATTGAAGGAAATATCTTGACAATGAGATAGCCACTTCGCCAAACACTAATTGGTATTGTGTCAAATTTACCTCAGCACATTCTGACTTCATATCTCCTCCTCTCCTGCTACCTCCTAGATGTCTCTGTGTATTTGTTTGTTTGGTTCTGTCCTAGGGGTTCAGGAGGACTGGCAGTACGTGAGGACATCGTGTACTTTTAGCTGCCTATTTGTCCAACCTCAGCATGTGCCCTCTGAGACAGAAACTTGTACAATTTACAGCTCTTTGGATGAATGTCTAGGTGTTATTCAGCTACTTTCTCATCTTACTTAATTGATCCCAAAAGTATTTTCTCAGTATTAAAGGAATTCACATTGCCAGCTCCAAAGGGGCACCTGGTCTGTGTTTAACCGTGCACAGTAACATGGCACAGTAATTTCAGACAGGAAAGGAAGATGAAGGATGTGTCCATTTAAATTTGGGGGGGAGGGGAGATTTCAGGCAGTCAGGATATGAAAAAGAAGGTGATACTCTGAAATAAACACTGAATTATAAACCAGGAATTCCTCTGACTCATGGGGCAAATCCTTTGGGGGTAAGTCCACAAAAGGAATTAGGCGCCTCGGTGCTGACAGATTAAACTGTTAGGTTGGAGGCCACCATGTACCCTGAGCAGAAATTTGTTGGAGGGAGACTTTGGCAACCAATGTCAGGAAAGACTTGACAGTTGTGAATCCCCAGTGGGCAGAATTTTTTCTGTCACATAATGTAAAAACAATGAAGTTTGGGATCTCTCTCTGCCTGTTCCCATTGGCTGGTGTAGAGGACTGCTCCATCTGCCTTCTGTGCTTCCCAGTGCCAGGATTCTGGCCCTGCTGTGTGCTGGAGATCACCTCTGGCACGGCTCTTGCAGGAACATGGTGTCCAGAAGTCAGATGCTGCATTGCTCCCTGTGAGATCCCAGCCCTTAGGGAAAGGTTTTCATTCTCCTGGGACTGAAGCTGGGGTCTGACTGTGGCAGATGAATATCTCCTAGTAAATAAGGGATCTGACTTCCAGATGTGTTACGTGCCAGCAGCTCCCTTAAAAATTCAACTTTTATCAGTAAGCACCCACTTACAGATGTTGGTGATTAACAGTTTTGTGGTCTAGCTCGTAATTGTTACTCTAGATCTCCCACTGTTTTACTTCTTTTTCTATCTGATGAAGATAATACTTACATCTCCCCAGAGAACAGTGAGTATTTATTAGCTCACTGTAGAGGGTTCTAAGGAATGTGTTACAGGACAGAGGGTAGGGGCACAGTTATACTCACACCTTGGGTTTTTGTCTTTTGCTCTTTTTGCCAACAGAGAATATATGGGCATCCTGATGCTACCTAGAACAGTCACCTCAAAGATCAGCTGGGAGAAGAAAACAAGCCAAGATGGAAGACGTTGCAAATGTTTCAAAGGCTTTGCAGCAGTTACTTAGGAGTTTGCCAGACTTGTCTTTTCAAAGTTTATTTCCTTAGGAGGAACAATAGAGATGTTCCTAAAGCATTTATTGGAAAAAAATTACGAATAAAAATTCTCATAGAAAAGTGGCTCTTAAAACCACTGACCCAGGTTCTCATCTGCAATTTCTCCTTTTTTGCCTCCAATTTTGCCTTTTTTGCCTCCAATTCATCATGCTCTAAGGAAACAAAGGGGGAGCTACAGCTGAGGAAGTACATTTCTACAATGCAGCAACTACGGTGATACCAGTAGGACATAGAAATATCTAAGCTTGCTTTAAACTTGCTAAGTTGGTTATCAGTGACACTACTGTGGCAGAACAGAGCTCAGCACAGCCTGGCCAGCCATGGATGTACCTTGACATGATCTTGCAGCTTGTGCTGAGCTCCCTGTGCTGCAGCAGCTGGACTGCTACCAGGCTTGGAGCCAGCTCAGTTATAACCCACAGGGATGTGACACTGCAGGGAGGGCCTGAGGGAAGAGTGAGCTCTGGGCTCCCTAAAAACTTGAATGACTGTTTAGAAATTCAAACTTTACCAAGTGCTTCTATCAGAGGCACAAACAGTCTTTATTCTTCGCTAAATTGCTTTTCCCCTTTAAAAGTTCTGATGCTTGTTGGTTAATGTGATGTGATGGTTCTTCAAGAAATGATTGTCTGTCACAGTTACTTTGGATTCTATGATAAGTCTTCATTGAGTGGATATAATATACCCAGGTCAATGAGTTTGTACCTGAAAATCCTGTTATATACAATCCTTACTCCTTTGATTTTAGGAGAGATCTGAAGTTGTACTTGTGCCCAGTTTGTCCAGTATGGAATTCCATGCCTATCCTTTTTCTCTGTAATATGATAAACCACTAACATGGATCCAGTTTGGACACAGATCTAATCCTGCAGCCCATGTTTATCTTGGCTGTATTAGTTTAAAAAAAGAACACTAAACAAAAGAGAAAAAATACTGTCCCCAACCCCTTAACCAGCTGGCCTTTGACACTGCAGTTGCTCTCCTTTTCTTACTGCAGATTAAATTCCTACAACACCTGGGCTACGGGTAAGAAGGTTCTCATTTTAATTAGAAAATAGTGAAAAAGAGGCCATGGGTTTGTATATACATATATAATTACTGCTTTAAGCATTGCATCAAAGGTGCAAAACCAGCAAGAAACACAAAAGGGGTTTATATCCTCCATTCCAAATGTTTAAAATTTCAAGCTCCAGTTACTGATTAATATCTCTAATTTATTGTTCCCTGTGCAAATGTTGTTTGTATCATGAGCCTGTCACAACTGACTGACTTCATAGCACTCTTCTGTTGACAAATGTTCTTTCAGCATCCCATGAGTGTCCATGCAAATGCATTAGTATAAGGAATGTGAAAAGGTATTTTAATAAAGAAAACTCTGAGTTGAACTTTGCACTGGATTTTGCACATTCATGTTGCAATGAATGCCTGTGAAGTTTTTTATTTGTGATGAGCCACAGATCCATCATATGGATTTGAATTTGGGAGATGACCTTTCTGCAACAGATTCCAGGCACTTAGATCTGGAGTCATGAACCCATTTAACAGCAGGTAGATGCACTAAATTGCTTTAAGAAGTGAGTGGGGGAGTGCTTGCATTCACATAAGTCTTTTAGTAAATTACAAAGGTAAAAGTTCCTCCACAAACCCTTCTTAGTTTTTGGCAAAGCTTGGGAAAAAACTGGGACTTGGGAAGTCTTCAGTTATCATCTGGGCATGATGGAGCAGCAGTGGAAGAGTTTGTTGCTCTCTTTCAGCTTGTCTCTTGTCTGGAATAATCCTAAATTATTTTGGATTTAGTCTAACACAAGTTGTTTGCCCTACGGAAACATGTGAACTGTCCATTTCTCAGAGTGCTGTGCACTGCTTTGAGCCCTTCTGTTTTGTCTTGCAGATAAGGAAAGTATTTCAGAGTATGGGACAATAGATCAGCAGATGTTGCCAGTGAAGACAAGGTAAATGGGCCCATGAGTAAACAGCTACACAAGAAGGCCTGATATGAGCATGTGCCAAACAAGCCTCATTATCCCACTGGAAATATTTGGGAAATAAGTCTTGAATCTGTTACTGAACAAATCAAAGCTCAGATTGGAGCTCAAGCAATACATTATTGAAAAAAAACAACAAAAAATGAGATTTCTGTGTTGTCACCAGGTTGAGCTCAGAAAATAGAAAATGAGGTGTGTTGGTAAATATTTACTTAAAGGGATGTCACATACCCAGGTCCCTTTTGCCAGGCCTTGTCCAGGCAGTTCCATCGGGATGTCAAAAGCCCAGGTCTCTTGTGGCATTCCTTGTTGGGGAAATTCCATTGGGATGGCAAATGCCCAAGTCCCTTGTGGCATTCCCTATGCGAGCAGTTCCCCTGCATCCTGCTTCCACTCAGCATGTTCGGGAGGAGCCGTACCCACCCCCAGTTGGGGGTAACTTTGGAATATTTCTCCTATTGCCGAGCAGAGGCTTTAGGGGTGACACACAGAAATGCTTGAATCAAGTCCCCTCCTCCTCTTCACTGTTATTTTCCTCTTCCCTTCCCAGCCAAGCGGCACCGCATGTTTGCCGGTGTAACGCGGGTTTCCGTGCGCGTTCCGCGGCGGATCCACGGGGCCGGGCGGGGCCGGTGCCGCCCGCGGAGTCCCGGAGCTGCGGCCGGTCCCGGGCTGACTCCTGGTGGCCTTCGGGGGCACTGCAGGGGGACAGCACCGGGCTGGGTCCCGGCCCGACTCTGTCACATCGAACAATAAATTGAGCCGGGGGAATTTTTTGTTCCTGCGGCGCTCGCCCGCCTCTTCCCGACCTCCGCCACTCTTAAAGAACAGTGTCCTAAATGCAGTGTAAACTTGCCCACCATGGCTTCTTCCCCTCTCCCACAGGGTAGTGAATTCTTTGTTAATGCTGGGGCACTGCTTTGAGCAGTTCTTAATAAACCTCAGCATTCATTTACTTTTCTGCGGTGTTGTTCCACCTGCTGATTTGTGAGCTTGGTTCCCTTCAAGTTCTTCGTGCTGCAGTTCATCATTGAACTCTCTTGAGCCCCAGCTTTTGGGGGCAGGGGAGATGATGCTGTCAGACTGAGTACAGCCCATCTAGTGCAAGGGAGAGGGTAGGCACAGGGAAAAGAAACAGAATTTGAGAAAAACAGAGGTATCAAATAGAAAAAAGAACCCCATCAATTAAACTAGAAATCAAACTGAAATCAATAAATTATCAGTACAGATTTAAAATCTAGGACATTTTGTTGGTTAGAATTTCAAGGCCTTTCTGAATAGGTGAAAGCAGAATAAACATCACTTCTGCGGTTATTTGGGAGGTAATAAGCAATTTGACATGTCTAAAGAATCATAAAAAGTGGGGCTTATTGCCTTCATGCTTTGAAATGTTCCACTCTAAATCACAAGTGCTCCCATTAGAGAGTTGAGCAGTCATGAGAATGTAGCTTGCATGGGAGGTTTCAGCTAAATGTGAGCATTTATATTTATACAGGTAATTTATTTTCTCACCAGCCACAAACATGCTGAGTGGGAAGGCTGAAAAAAACCTCACCATTGCAGGAAATAAACACTGTAGTTAAATTTAAAATGTAATAGCAAAAGAAATCACCATTTCCTCGGGAAGAGAGTCACTGCAAAGTCTGATGACAGAGTAACAGCATGAAGCTGAAATGAAAGATTGAGCACAAAGCAGCAAAGGACAAAGCAGACACTGCAAAAGCTCTCAGGCGCTGCCCCTGTCAACCTGGATCTGGACTGTGTGTAAAGCTCTAATGGTGATCATTAGAAATGGACCTCACAGTGTTTGGACCACATTTCCATGGTTAAGGAGAATTAGATCTGACAGGTATTGTTTGAAGAGAAATTCCACAACTAAACTGTTAGTCATAGTAAAGATGGATTCTGCCTCTGAAATGAATAGACTAGCAATATATTTCTGTGTAATCCTGAAAGTGTGAGATGAAATGAGGGTCTTCTTTGGGGCAATGACAAAAAATGTAACAATTTTTTCACTGAACGAAAACCAGAAGTGACCAGTCTGACAGTTCATTGTCCTCTGGTTACTGCCCTGATTTTTCTGTAGTTGTCTTTTTGTTTTAATGTTTTACTCAGGAGATCAAAGGAGATCTTGGAATGAAGGCTCATTACAGTGAAGAAAGAAAGTTAAAAGAAGATGAAAGACAGAGGGGAGTGAGCAGGCCTGGTCGAGAAAAATCCTCCAGACTGTGGAAGGTTTGGGAAGAAACAACCCATCAGTCCAGTCAGTCACCTTAACAGCTCCACACTTCATTGTGTTGGTGATGCTCTGGGAAATGTGCTGTGACAGAATCAGCACTGTGGAGGTGGCTTGTCCCAAACATTCCTGTGTTTATCATTGTTAGGTGCCCACTAGGAGAAGCAGAAAATATATATGTTAACAAAGAGCCCTGTTGCAGGTAATGGCACCACTGATCCAGGTTCATTTCTGCTGCTCCCAGTGTATCGGTCCTGGACGGGGATGTGGAGTCCTGAGGCACCAAGAGGCCTGTGTGATGCACCAGCCTGGAAATGTGTGCTTCAAAAGAGAACATCCTCTTACACTGTTATTTGGCTGGCATAATCCAAGCCCTGTTGAGTCCTTGCAGAGGAGCCGTGACTGCTGAAATCACCTGTTTCCACAAAGCAGTCAGCTCTGCATAGGGAGAGCTTGTCTTTAAATCCTCTGCACTGCCTTGTTTATTCATTTTTTAACTAGAGGCAGAGCCAAGTCTCCAGTGTGACTGACACAGTTTCACTTTGCAAATCGATGACACAGCACTGCAAGGGCAGAAGAGTCTTTCCTGAGAACTTGTGCTGCTCAGAGCTCTGAGTGAGTGCTGTCCTCATGGAATTAACCTGAGCCAAACTCACGAGCTCCCTGGGGCTCTCACCACCCTCCCAGCCTGTCTCGCAGTGGGACCCTTCTGGAGTGGTTCAAGCTCTAACCAGCTTAGGAAACTCTCTGCCTTGTGTGGGGACAAGTGCATCCAAGGCAGTAATAAAGAGGGCTGCTGGTCTGTCCCCGGGAGCAGAGGGGACAGAGAAGCTGACAAAGATGGGGAAAAGATGAGAGCTTTGTCTTAAGTGGGCTGAATCATGGTATTCCTGGAAGGGGTGAACTTGGCATCCCTGCTTGATAATAGGCTGTGAGAATGTAATAGGAGAAAAAATTGTCAAGTCTATTATGATGTGGTCAGAGTGTAACTCAATTAATGAAAATTACAGCCACACAGGTTATTAAATTGAGATTGTCAATAGGAAATATAGATTCCTTTTGAATCATTTTGAATTATTTAAAGCATGATGAACATCTCACAGTCTCCCAAAATGCAAAGCTTAGATTTGATTTTTTTACTGTTTGAGTTTTTAAAATATTTGTGTTTCAACTTCATGCTGATTAAAAGAACAGGAGTTTTAAAGAGCAAGACATTCTTATTAGGAATGCTGAGAGCTGCAGTGGCTGCAGGAGGCAAAAGCTCAGGGGTGGCTGGAGGTGAGCTGTGATTCTGCAGTGTGATCCATGGCAGAGCGGGAATCACAGAAAGCCAAGGGTGTCCAAATGCAGTCCTTGCACACAAAGTGATGGATCACATTTTCTAGGCACTTTCTCAGGGCTGCAAGAAGCACTCTAAATGGACCTACAGCACACATTGGCACTGTTGAAAAACTGGTTCCACCTGTGAATGCTGAGCCTGAAACAGCCTTCAGATGATCTTTCCACCCTGGCTGGGAGTCAGGAACCTTCAGGCAACAGAGAGGGGAAATTTGCAGCCTTCTGAAGAGAGATTCGCGTCCTTCCGAGGGAGCCCGGGGACCAGTTGGTCTCTATAGAAGGATGGTATGTTCAGCATGAGTGAGGGTATTAGCTGGCTCACCCCTGGAGCCTCAAAACATTGTGTACACTGCAGAAATCCAGTTTAGTCATGGCTGGAGGGAGGCAAGGGCTGGTCTGTTAGAAACAACATGACATACACCTGTGCTTTGTCAAACAAGAAACACCGAAAGGGGTGTCTTTAACTATAATTTCCTTTTCCTTTTTTTTTTTTTTCTTGAAGCTGATCTTTTCCCACTGAGTTGCTTCCTTTCTGACTGTTCCAGAATGAATCACATGTCTATCTGCATTCCCAATGGGACTGTGGAGAGCGAACCTGACTAATGTCCCCTGCAAGGAGAAAAGGATAATTGATGCTTTTTAATTACAACTTTCCTGCATTATTGTGTAGTCTTTCAGCTTATAATCATTAACAGTATAATAGAGACTTAAGTAAATTGTTGCCTTTTCCTCTTTTGTAGCATATGTAGGTCAGATTTTCATGTGTAAGAATTATTACCTTTGACACTCTAATGAGTGCACTGACTGCTGACAAAGGTCACATCTGTGTTTTCTTCATTGCATACGAACACAGAGAGGGCTGTGTGTCCCTGATTGCTTTGTCTTCTAGAGTCATTTCACTGGTACAAAATCACTTGGTGCTTTTCACAAAGCACAAATCACAAAGCTGCTTTACACCTGCTTTGTACTTCTGTCAGTGAAAGATGAGGCTGAGGGCAGAGGAATGTCAGCATCATCATGTCCCCAGCACATGTCCCCTTCATGCATCCTTGGCTTTTCAAGCTCTGTGCACTTGCAGTCAAAGGGATGAAGTTGCTGCCTTTCCATGAGGAAATGAATGGAGCTTTTATGTCCCATCTTTGACCAAAGCACTTAAAAGGTTCTGTGCCCTAGCAGATTGTTTCTCATAGCAAGGAAAATTGATCACACAGGCACTTTAATGCAGCCCTTTTATTTACAAAGAAAGTACAAAATTCTGTTTCCTCTAAAATCAGAGGAATCAGACAATATTCTCTTTCTCTGCATGCAATTTCAATCCTTTTAGCCAGCACTTATCCAGAAGCACGTTTTTATTCTCAAGGTCGTTCTTGTAGGATTCATCTGGTCCTGCCTGGTTTGGAGAGAAGGCTGCTCCCGTAGGAGCTGGGAGCTCCCTGTCACTCCAAGCACTGCCCTCCTCCCTGCATCTTCCAAGCCAACGTTTTTCAGCTAGCAGAAACCCTGAGTATACCAGCTTCTCCTCCAGATTTGACCTTCTGCCTTTTCTTAGGGTGGCTGTTCCTCTTTCAACTGCTTGCTTGTGTATGAGAGCTCGGTTGTTTCTTATACAAAATACCCAGTGAAAGGCAACATTAAACCTGTCTGGGTGTCATAAACTTTTGCCTGAACTGTGTCTGGGTAGAACTGGGGTTACACACCCAGCATGTGGCATTGTGCTGATGGAGAGTAAGACTTTTGCACACATTGTCAGTGACAAGGAGCAGGAATAAGTGATGGAATTGGGGCAGGATGAGGTTCTCACTGCCCAAGTGTTTTTACTCTATACTCCCCTTCTGACTAGAGAGAAATACCCTGTTGACCAACGAGCAGGATACATTGCAAATACCCATTTGAATTCCTCTCATTCCTTGCCCTATTTATCATATTTAAGCTTGGATTTATCTGTAGAGAATTGCCCAGAGAGTCTTGTTTAACAGAGGAAGAAACCGGAAGAAAGCCTGGACATGGTGTGTTTTCTTGCAATATTGCCCTGGACAGTTTCCAATCTGTTAATGGATGAACACTGACATCTAAACCATCCCCAGGGAAGGTTCAAGATCCATCTGACTTCAGTAAAAGGTTCCTAAATAGCTGTGACAAGCCCATACTTCAAAAGAAATAAATTTTGCTATTTTTAAAACATGCAGGTTTTGGAAGGCTTTGAATATCAAGATTAATTCTCTGTCTAAATGCAGCGGAAGGCAGCACTGACTGGTGAGTCTCACTCAAATCTGGAAGGTTTTAATATTGTCTGGAAGTTGGATTTGATGTTCTAAAAGCTTAGACTGTGTTTAGTTTACTTTTTATTCCAGCACAGACTCTGCATGTACCTCTCAGATTCCTTAGTATATCTCACTGGATTTATGTGGAAAACATATTACACTATCCATCAGCACTTGAAATTTTGAATCAGGAATTCTAGATAGATTACTATCTATCCAGCTGGATTGATTACTGAGCAATATTTAATTGAAAGATTTAATGACACTTTCAGAAAACCCCAAGGTCACATGGAGCCAGATGCTGCCCTCCTCAGTGTGATGCTGTTTGCAGGAGGTGGCAATAGGGGGTGGCTATGGGAGCTGGACAGAAAGGTTACGGCACCTGGGCAGGTTTGGAGACTGGATTATGCATCAGGTCATGAAAATTACACAGGGAAGGTGAGCAGAATATTCTCAGTGCCTCACAAGACGCCTACCTGGCCTGTCTGAGCTAAGAGGCTGCTCTGCTCTCCAGTACTGCCACTGAGAGTCCTGTTTGGAACCTGTCCCTTTTCATTGCCTAGAATAGACATCCTAAGCAGCACAGGTTCCTTATTTAGCCATCTGAATAATTAGCATAGTGAGATGTTATTTAATATATCTCTGTGCTGAGATCTTCCTACTAAAATGCTAAAGGAGAATGTGAAGTCCAGAACAAGAATCCAGTTGGGGAGGCACTGGGAACATTTGGCTTTGGAGGCTGGGTCAGAATCCGTTGGAGAAATGGGCCAGGATGGAGCTGCCACTGCTGTAGGGAGAGCAGGGAAGGACTGAATCTTGGCTATGGTAATTTTGTGTGACTGGACAGGCACTGAGTGCTCTGTCAGAGGCAGTTCTTTAACCTGGGAAAACACCAATCCTGTGTTTGCTTTCAAAGGCTGGGCTCTTGTTTTTCTGGGGTGTGACTGCACCTTCATGTTCTCATTGTTTAAGCCCAGCATCCCCAGCAAAGCTCAGCTGGAAAAAGAAGATGTGCAGATATGGGCCACAAGGATCCTACTGCTCAGTGGAAGGTTACAAGTTACTGTCACAGAGATAGCAGTTCCTCACACCTCTGTGAAGTTCATGTAAATAAAGGTTCTAGCAACATCCAGGTTTGAAATTACACTGTCTAGAACTGCACAACAGCCTAAATTATATCAGCCTTATGAAAACAATACATATTGTTTACACCTTCAGAACATGGAAATGACCCTGACCACCTATGCTCCTTCTCCATCTCAGCTGAAGAAACCAAAGTCAGGGTTTTATCTCTCTTTTGTAACTAAGAGTTCACTTCATGCTGCCATTTCTGATTCCATTTCAGAAGGTATACATTCAGCTCTGGGTCGGATGTTAATGCTCTCAAAACAAATACATCTGAGTAAGATGTGGCTATTTTTATGATAGTGAAATTTTGATCTCATGCCAGCACAATCGAGGAACAATTCCCATTAAGTCTATTGATGTGAGTCTTTCCTTGAAGGGGACACTCAGGAAACCTGAGCTGAATTATATTTTAAAGTAGATTAGTTAAATTCTATTAAGATCTATGCAGATACTCATATTCAGAATTAAGTGGCATTAATCTGATTTAGTGTACTTCACTTGGAAAATGAAGAAAGCTAAATCAAATGAAGGCCACTTTAACTC
Source organism: Corvus brachyrhynchos (assembly GCF_000691975.1). Classification (NCBI taxonomy): domain Eukaryota; kingdom Metazoa; phylum Chordata; class Aves; order Passeriformes; family Corvidae; genus Corvus; species Corvus brachyrhynchos. The sequence continues at coordinate 1,410,370 of NW_008239056.1, read as the reverse complement.
TGAGTAACACAACTCAAGCAGGACACATGTAACTTTCAAGTCACAGGAGTCATTAATTCAGATTAATTTTTTTGACTTTCCCTTTGAAGACAAGGGGCAATAAAATCACCAGAGATGACCTGACCATATGTTCTCCTTCTCCCCCCAAAAAACGTTATGGATTTCCTGACAATTGGTTTGAATTTGTGGATCTGAAGGCTGCTGTTCATTTCTAGTCTACAGTCAATTGCTCTTTTTCTTTAACTAACCATTAAATTAGGCCCGTCAGTGAAGAACCATAGCATCTGTCCAGGCAGGAGCAGGAGGGTGCTGCTGCCTGGTGTTAATGTTCCTGTGCATGCAGTGTATGTGCCTGATTTAAACATGTATCTTCAGCTGTTCTGTAATGTCAGAACTAAATTTACTTGTAGATTTAAAATAGGTGCATGATTTGGCAGCTGAAAGGTCAGGACACACAGTTTATTCTGCCCTTTGCTTTTCCTGATTAACAGAAATTTGTCTGTAGCATCTGACATTATTGTCAAGGCCTTGTGGTGCAATACCTGCACAGACAAACAGCAGCCTTAGTGCCACTGCATCCCGCAACCTTCCCCCAGCTTTGGATTTTGCCACAGTTGCACTCTGGAGTGCTCCAGCACTCAGCCAGAATATCCTAACTCATGAAGGTCTTGGCGGAGGGAGGAGTATTGACTTCTCCACCATGTGCAGATCAGATTTCAGGCTTTTAGAATTTTGTACATTTGCCAGGTACACGGAAATACAGATAGCAGCTTGTACAACCTTGCTGTGACTTTGGCAGCAGGCACGTGGCTATTCTGGGTGGCCCAGGGACTCGCCCCTTCCCCAGCGATCAGTGGCATCACTGCAGGTGTGCTCTGGCCATTTCCCCAGTCTGGATTCAGTGTCAGGGAGAGACAAACCCATGTGAATGTTTTGTAGGTCTGAGAGAAACCAGTGCAAATTCACAGCACCGACACTGCCTGACCCAGGCTGCCTTGCAAAGCACCTTCCCTGGGAACAGCTCTGCCTCTGGGTGTCACCTTGGGAGCACCACCACACTGTGCCAGGCTCTGCCTCTGCACAGCCTGCTGGCCTGGCTTTAGCCAGTCCTGTGAAACCACAGGAGCTCCTGGCAGCCACGAGAGGCTATGCTGGAGACGGGTGGACATTGGAACCTCCTCTGGCTCTGAAAATGTGTCTTCTCTCAGTGCAATGACTTGATGTGAGCAGTTTCATAGAGCTGTTTCTCCACAGATACTTGGCAGTCTAGAAGCCTTACATAAATAAAATAAATTAGAAAAAAAAAGAAAAAAAGAAAAAAAAAAGAGGAAAATACGAAGATCACAAGGGCAAATGAGGACCAAATTCCTGTAATTTTTTAATGTTGTTTCTCTCCACCATTCTTTTGGATATTCTGTTTTACAGCTGGATTTGAGACCCGCCTGCTTTTGTAATTGAGGAGTTATGAATGCTCTGGGCCAGTTGACAAGGTGATGATCAGTCAAAGGTTGGACTCGATAATCTTGGATGTCTTTTCCAACCTTAATGATTCTCTGATTCTGTGATCTATCCTCAGCTCAGCTTTAAAAATGAAGCAGCAATAAAAATACTCAAACCCCAGAATAATGTGCTTTAGCACAGGAAGCAACAAGAGCTCAGAATTTCTGCAGTTCCCAGGGGAATTTTAGAAACAGAGAAGCAGAGTTGGAGACAGGCTTGGGGAGCTGGCTGGGGAGGCTCCCTGGGGAGGGTATGACCAGGCTTTGCCTCTTTGTGCCAGCAAGGAGCCAGGCCCAGGGGCTGGGATCAGTGTGGGGAGAAGTGATGGGGTGGAGGACAGGATGGGCAATTTGGAAGTTAGGCAATTCAGATCCAAAGATAGCAGTGAAGCCATTGGCAGGGAAAGAATTTGGGGGTGCTGAGAACACTATCTCTGGGGTGTTTGACAAGCAGATGGGCACACAAGCGCTGTGGAAGGAATGTGGTGTTCAGGAAGCTCATACTCCCCTCCATACCCACAACCAGAGTCAGCTGAAGCACTGGGAAGCCCCAGCCTTGCCAGCCCTTGTTGAGCTCTGTACACTCTGTACACACTGGGTGAGCTGGAGCCTTGTTTGATTTTTTTCCCATGCTAAGCCTCTTTCCATTGCATTTAATGTTGCACTGGTAACAACCAACCAAACCAACAGTAAAGCTGTTCTCACACACACAAACCTGTGTTTGCCAAGATTCACACCTTCAGGCTCAGCTGCTGCCTCATTTCTCTTAAAGCTTCTCAGCATAAAATTGCAAGCAGAGCCATCCTGCAGCTCTTGAGTCTTCCTCAGGATCTGACTGCAATGGGATTTGTGAAAACCATGTGGAATCCCAAAGCTCAAGTAATGTTCTTTTCTCACAGAAGTAGAAGCTTTAAACTGCCCTGAGCTGTGAAATTCTGATGGGGGCATTACAGAGAAATGACCTGAGCCTCACAGTAGCTAAGGGGGAGAAATATTACCTATTATTTTACAGCCTGCTCAAGCACTGCTTTTAAAGGCACTTAAATGTCTCCCTCACATATTCCAGAAGATTAAAGTAATTCTTTTCAAAAGCAGCTCCTGACCTCAGATACCTGTTTTTAGAGTCTGCAGGCTGCTGTTTCTCAGAATGACTGTATATTTATACATGAGATACTGAAATATTAAAAATAAATAACTATTACTTCATTCTCTTTGTCTTTTTGTAGGATAGGTGGAAGACAAATTATCCAACAAAAGGATTTACTCTTACAGCACTGAATGATTCAAATATTCTGAAATTTTTCCTTTTCTCCCTCTTCCACCTGACTGGGACTTGCCTTTAGAAAAGGATTCCCATGAAGCCCAGAGTGTGGTACCCTGGTCAGACACAACTTGTGCCCAGTTTTTCCCAGTGGCTGCCTCCAGCCTTTGCTCAGCACATCCCATGCTATGGAAGAAGCCTCTGCTGAGGACCTAACTCCAGTTGCAAAAATATTTATCTTGAGGTCAGGAATTTTAGTCCATGTGTTGCCTAAGTTACATGAAAAGAGAGGGCAGAAAAAGCTTCAGAGACTCCAGACTGTAGTTTAACACAGCCAAAACCAACCAGTCAGCCACAGTTTCAGCCATAGGCTCTGTTCCTGCAGGGAAATGCTGTTAAGGAAACAACCATTATCTTATCTCCAGACTTTGGAAACATTAAAATCAGCTTTGTGTAATGATTCAAAGGTCTGCCTATATACAGGGACAGCCATGAACAGAAATGTGTCCTAGATGAATACACCTGTAGCTATATTTCAAATAGAATGTCTTCTTAATTAAAAAATTAAGGCTAAATTGAGGTGATGCTCACACAATGCAGTCTTTTGCTGGGTTCCTTCAGTTCCTTTAGCTGGGAGCCTTAAGACTGCTGAGTTTAGTGCTTGGACATCCAACAGCTTGAAGGCTTTGACCATCCATTTAGTGAGCTGAGGCCATTTTTCACTGAAGCAGATTTTGGCAGATTCCAGCTGCTCTCAGTAATTCTGGTTTTCCATTCCATGCAGGAATCCTACTTTTAAAAACCGAACTCAAAGATAATTTGCTTCCACAAGCACTGAACTGTTGCTGCCATTTAATGAGAAAAGCAGTCTGAGTGCTACCTGCATCTACTTTTGACCTAGACTGCAACCCCTACTATGTACCATATGTATAATGCCTGGAGCAACAGTACCCCAGACCTCGGCACAGCTACAGATAAGATAGGAAACGGTTTGAAAATTAATAATTTATACTTAACTCTTTGCATTGGCTAGTTTGGAGTCATTTGAATTCTGTTCACATATCCCACTAAATGTTGGTTAGTAAATAAATTAACTTTGGTCCTAACACCTCATAAGGTATCATAAATTTGAACGCTGGAATGAAATAAAGAGTCTGAAAGATCTTGCAGGATTCTTTATGTTTTAATTCAAACCGAAATTATTAAAGAGAAGATAATTGGCACAGCCAAATTAGCCCAAGGGTTGGCTAAAGAAACGTGGGGCAGCCAAGGCCAGCATCAGTCTGACCCGGTGTAACGTTGTAATGTCATAACAAACTGCCTTCAGAAGCAAGAGCAATTAAGTAAAGGGTAAAAGCAGTAAAAAGGCTGTAATTTATTGCATAAGACCATTATTGAGAAAACAACCTTTTGACACAGAGAATTAATTTTCTCTGTGTACTGCAAATTGGGAAATATGAAGGGTAAATAAAATGACCTCTACCAGTGCACGTTTCCTGGGATAAATGCCTTCTCGGTTAGGTAGCCGATAATTTTTGGCCGTTTGTGAAATGTTTAGATACCAACCAGCTTCTCTGTGCCTGGTCGCGGACACGTTTCCTGCCGCAGCCGCTCCCTCAGCGATGTCAGCGGGGGACCCAGCAATGA
>NW_008239056.1:1393068-1405323 GCF_000691975.1 Corvus brachyrhynchos | reverse complement strand
GGGCGGGATGGAGCCGCTTCCCCTCGGCGCAGGAGCGGGGTTTGCCGAGCCGGGGTGCATCTGGGGAGGAGCGACACCGTAAAAACAAGCGGCAGAGGAGGTGGCAACGGTCGCTCCTGCTGGAACCGGGGGAGAATTTTTCAGTTGGTTTTACCACTAAAGCCGAGAGGTTTCCTGTCTACTAAAATTTGTTTACTCTCTCTTGCCCTAGCTGTCGGCTCCTCGGTTTCTGCTTCTCTTTTAATTCTCAGTGTCATGTTATCTCTAGTGCAGTTCAGGGGCTAAACCCGTGTACTGTGTCTTTTCAGTATGTGCTAAAGTTCCTTCTAAATGTTTGTGCTCAACTTCTTGGTGATTTGTATCTGTCAGCAAATGTCTAGAGGAACTCCTGACTATAATTTTGGGAAATGAAGTACACAGCAGAGATTAATTTAAGCTTTTGTATGCAATTTAAGTATTATAACCATAAGGTAAATTAGCTGTAAGATTCAGTGCTGTAAGATTATCTTCTGTTAAGATGCTTTGTCATACTTCTCTTTCAAGATGATATTGCCTGTGTAACTCAGGAAAAATAAGGCATGCTCACAACTTCAGGGGTGTGTATTTTTACAAGAAGATGTTGTCTTTTTTAGTGCTAAAATAACTTCATATTCCTAAATCGAATAAAATTCAGGGAGTGTGAGTGCCCTGTGTTGATTTTCTTGGAACTGAAAATGTGCTAAATTAGACATAAAAGCACTTCACCTTAAGCATAAAAGAGTAAACTAGTGTTTCTGGATGTTAAAATTGATTTTTAAAGACTGACATCATGCTGTTTTATGATATATGGGAGGTTACTGTTCTGTCTGACTTCAGGGCTGATCCAACAAGGTGCTGTGTTGTGGGTGGCATATTAATTATGCTCCAAGTAGGTGCTGGGACTTGAGGTGGTGTTTCTAAAACAGGGCAGGGTGCTTTCTTTGAGTAAAAGACCAAGAAGTTGATTCTGTGCTCAGAGATGTTTTACACTGGAGTTTGCTGGGGTATGGTATCACCTGGGAATTGTACTGGTAAGCTGAATATTCTGTTGTGAACAACGCTTCTGGTCCATGCAAAGAACTTATTGAAATTACCTATATTGCTTTTATTTCGGGAAAAAAAAAAAGAATGAATAAAATCCAGAGTTAAAACTTGAAGAAGGACACGGCCCAATACTGTGTATTAATTGCGTACTTCTTTTTATGGGATAACAACTCTTAGGAGTTCCAGCTTTTAATACCAAATGCTTAGTTGTTTCTAACTAAAGAACTTCTAAAACAACTGTTTTCCGAAGTAAAGAATGTGGAGCAGGAAGCCTGGACATAATGTGTAATGCCAGTAATTTCTCTGTTGTGGTAGGTGTGTAAACAAAGTAATGGGAGATACGGAAACTTACTTAGCAAATAAAAGGCTAATATAACTGAAATAAACTTAAAATCATGTAGCTAGCGGACTGAGGATGCATTGTTGCATTCAAACAGCTTTTTAGTTGATCGATTTGGGGATTATGCTGCTCTACCGTCATGTTCTGTACAAATTCAGCCAATTCCATATGATGAAATCAGAAGGTTTCTCTTGCAGCATGTCTGAAAGGCCACCAGAGTTACATTGTGTGAGTGCAGGTGACCAGTCACGCGCATGGCAGTGGGCATAGGTAAGGACATGTTCCCCTGTCCTGCTCTCAAGGACTGAGCTTTAGCCAGTTTCTGCCCGTGAGATGAGTGTGCAGAGTGTAACTGACACCTGCCTGGGAGCTGAAGAAAAATAAAGGCTGTTTATTAGGATAAACTGTAGTCTTCAAAAGAATGGAGCATAGGGTAAGTAAATTATGGTCTTAAACACAGTCTTGGAGCTTGAAAAAGTCCCTCAAATATTTTTTATTCTTTTCCTTTGGTAAGCTAGAAATTGTGCTATCAGATGTCCACAGTAGTAATGCTAATTCAGTGTGCTCTAAAACACTTATCCGTGAATAAAGGCCTCATGTTCTAGAAGCCCTTACTGCCCTAAATGAAACAATCAGATGACAACGTATGCTGAAAAATGAGAGCATAATGTAGGCTTAGAGATTAGAGAAATAAAGATAAGAGTTAATACTGTGAGCTGTCATGAGTGTGTACTTTGTATTAGAATAGATGTATTCAGAGTAGAAACCAACTCTGGAAGTGTACAAGGGTGCCACATGTGCCTGATAAAGGCCATGAACATTTTTAAGTAATGCAAAGTGGACACTTGAAAGGATGTGTTGTGCTTTCAAGGTGGAGGAGGGTAGAACAGTGAGATACTGAGAGAACAATATCATGTCAGAACTGTTGATATAAAAAAGAAGTGCATCAGTCCTTATTGTAGAGGATTGTGCTAAATGGTTCAGATCCACAAAGTAAACGGTTTGGTTTGGGCGGATTTTTCGTACTGCAAGTGGTTGAATTAATCATCTTTTCTGGACAAAATCCCAATTATTGTGTCATAAAAATATATGATCAGCTGTTCTTGACAGAATTGTGAATTATCTCTTCTTGGAGGTTAGCTTCTATAAAGCTTCTGTTAACATGGCAAGCCAGAAGTTTGAAGGCTGAAAGTTAATAATAATTGATCAAAACCCCATTTCTGGCTTAAGACAACAAGACCTGAAGGTTGTACATTGGCTGGGAGGGTTTATCCTCACCCAGCAGCCTCAGGCCCTGTTCCCTCAGAGTGTTGTGAGGGATGGGGTTTGACCACTTGCAGAGATAGCACTGAAGTAGTGTCCTCTTCAGAAGAGCTGTAAGTGAATGGATTTGCTTGGATTTGGACCAAGCTTTGTGTACTACAGGTACTAAAGTATCTACGTACTTGACAAACAAAATTTTAAGTGTTTTAAGGTGATTTTTGGGTTCTTTCACACAAGTCCTTATTGGAGTTTTGCACTGGAGGCTGCCATGTGCTGACTTGATTTCATGAGTTTGAGTCTGTACAGAGCAAAATCCCCTCTCCTTGGTCAGCACAGTAACAATAAGACCAGTGTAGTGCAGGACTCCCAGTCAGACCAGTTCTGTAATGCAGAATCGGCCTCTTTCATCATTTCCTTTAATGAACTCCTTGATGACCATTATCTCTGAAAAATAGAAACCAAGAGTCTTAAGTTGAAATTGCTCAATTAAAGCATCTGAGAGGCACTGCTTGAAGACTCTTGTGTAAGCCAAGGCCAGTCCTGTTTCTGTTGGAAATGGTGAGAGAAACGAAGCAGAGGAGCAAGTTTTGACAGAAGAGTAGGTTAGAGTGACTGAGATGTCTGCAGTGTGCAGTAAGCCCTGTAAGTTTTGCAGGTGGTTTTTCTTCCTGCTTCACCCTCTGGAGTTCTAAGGTGGTGTGTTATTTACCAGTCCTATTTATTTATTCTCTGGGTACTGTTGTCTCTGATGAAGCCAACTGTTAGTGTCTTTGGCGAGACATGAGAATATAATGATAAGAAAGGGTTTATTCTCTGATCTTGCCTTTCCGCTCCTCAAAACTCTTACTTCTCTGTTCGTTGTCTTTCCTATTTATTTTAACTCTGTCCTCTCCTGACAGCAAGATGTGTTACTCTGCTATGCAAAGTCCAAATCAATACCTAGTGTAGTTGGGGTTCTAAAAGGGAAGAGGCCTGATGGACAGTGGATAACAGAAGATCAATAAACATGGTAAACAGTGGTGCTTTCCCATAAAGGCCAGGAGGGCAGCAGAAATGAATCGTCGTGTGAACCAGGCTTTAGTATTCATTACTCAGTGTCTCAGTGGTTTATAAAGTGTTGTGCTCTCTGACCCTGCTGGTGTTGGATGGCAGGAATATTGTAGGAGAATGTCCCTTAGTGCTGTGACTGTATTGCATATCCTGCAGGATTGTTATCCTGGAGCTGTGAGAAGGTGGGATGGTCAAGCTTAGAATAAGATCTCTTTTAAGAGTATGAAAATGGATATTCAGGCATTGGAGTAGTCTTTTAAAGGATCTGTTTGAGCCAAAAAATTGCTATATTGGGTTTTAGTAGTGGAAGTAGAAGACAGAGCTACAAGACTTTAGATCTTACTCCAGGTTTCATGTGTTTTGTTTAAATTACACTTCGGTTGTAATACAGGACTGAAAAATTACAAGCACAAAGGTATGGACTCCTTTGATACTGGGAATTTCAAAGCAGATGGCAGAGGAGTGAAATGTGAATGTGACCTGTCATGAGCTGCAGTGGAATTCTGATCTGAAATAGAGAGCTGTAAAAACCACTGTGTTTCCCTGGAAGTCAGGATTAAGACTGAGAAAAGAAAAACGTTTGTTTTTATGAGCCCAGACAGGCTCAAAGAATGAGGGTTCTGTGAGAAGGAGCTGGTGGTGCTCACACGCCTGCATTGTGGGAGCTTGGTTAGGAAACGTCGCCGAACATGTGAAATGAAGAGACAGTGGAAGTTGTCTGAGTTTGGTGCTCACTGTCTCCTGCCTTCAAGCTGCAGTGTGTTCTGCTTCCTTGTCTTCTCAAACCTCCGAGTATCCAGAGCCTGCCTGTGCCAGGCTCTGCCAGAGATCCATCCCAGACTCCTCTGGCTGAGGCCGGGAGCAATGCCCTTGCAAGAGCGGAGCATTGCAGAGCATTCCCACAGCCCTGCCCACTGTCACTTGCCACTTCTTGTTCCCATCTCCATGCCCCACTGTGGCCAGGGCAAGGTGAAGATTTCTCCCTGAATGCTTTTCAAGCTGGACGTTTCCATTTTGCTTGCTTAATATGTATCCATCATCCCTGTTGCCCAGAGGGGCTTTACTTTCTTTCCTAGTACTCTTCTGTAATGCTCAGGGTTGGTCACAGAAAGAAGTACTTTGGTGGAAAATGAAAGTGGTCTGTAAAACTCTTGTCTGGTTTGGAGCTGCTGTGAAGTTTGATAAGGCTTATCTTTTTAAGACCTCCTCAGCAGGATTTCTTTTTGTCTAATTGCTTTCACACTTCTTCCTTTTCAACTTGACTTGAAGTACTAAACAAAGGAATTGGGGGAAGTGGAAAGAACTAAGGGGGAGATAATCCTAAATGTCTGTCAACTCAGTGTGCTGGTTAATAAACACTTTGCCAGGTTTTGAATAAACCTTATGAGCAAACGCGTGACAACTTTACAAAAGTATTTTCCTAAAAAAGAAAAAAGTGTTACTCTTCTATGTTATTTTTTAGTGAGTAGCAAGAGATGGGGATGGAGAATGGACCAGCTGTGCATACAAACTTTCTCCTATTTTCTAATTCCCTTTATTCTCTTTTATCATTCCCTTTATGACAACAGGCCGAGTGTTCCCAGAAGCCTTAACAGTGCTGAGAGGTTTCAGGCAAGCTGAAAGCAGTGCCCAGCAGTTTCAGAAAACTCTGTGAATGTCTGAAAAGATGCATTAAGAGGTGTGTTGTATTTAAGAGCGTAAATATTTAGTTGTATGGCTCTCCATTTCTTTTGTCATGCAGCTTTGAGATGTGCATTTGCAATGGTTTTTGAGTATTGAACAGATTTTATGAACCTTTGCTTTTCTGATGAGTTGGGCCAACTTTCCAGTTTTATTTGTAAATTCTAGCTAGATAGCTATCATTCTTCCTACCAAGTTAAAACTTCACAATTGAAATTATAAAAATGAGTAAATCGTGGTGCTGCCCCATGAGTGTTTTTGCTTTCTTAGGATATATTTTTTTAATCTACTTCTTCCAACCAGCTGCCCTAAGCAGTGCATTTACCAATGAAAATACCACGGGTTGATTGTCTTGCAAACTTCTTTGTAGACACAAAAAGTGAGGTGTGAACAGTGGCTTTTAGAGCCTCCTCCTCCAGTAACCCCAGCCAAATCAATGCTGGTTTGTGTGGTCTGTTCAGATCTCAGGCTGCTGAAGAAGGGATTGTCTGTTGGCATCACACTTCTGATCCTTCACAGAGCTGGGAGAACTTTTGAGGGGGTGTGGAGGCTGTTCCTCATTTTCACAGAGAGGAGCTTGTCTCACGGGGTGGTGACGAATGGAGGTGAGAGATTTTCATCCCATGTGTGCATTTCCATTTGCACTGTTTAGTTCAGTTTCCCCAAAAGAGTGACCAATGTTGTCTCTAAAGCCTTCATTCTACAGAGCATGGCAGAGGCAGCTCTGTAGGTATGGGAGCAGCTTTCTCACCCTTCAGTCATCACTATTTTGTCACCTTACCTTGGAAGACAGCCTGAGCTGCCACTCCTGCTTGGCTTTTCTGCCCTGACCTCTCTGAGCAATTAAAAGCCTCGTTTACACACCCACACCCTGATGAGTATGTGCTGTGTGTACCCACAAACCTACTCACAGTGCTTGTAATTCAGAGCTTGACTCTCTTTGATAAACAAATGCCTGGTGGATTAATTAAGCAGGTATATAGGAGCATTGCCCTATGCCTGAAATTAGACTTGCCTGCATAATTCTGTAATTGAACAAGGCAGAATATGGCTCAAAGACATTTATTTCCCTTTGCCCTTTGGAATCCATCTGGTGGCTTTTGCTGTTCTTTTATCTCCCAGCAAATCAAGACCTTAAAATTGATGACCTAAAATTATTTCCATGAAGCTGCTTTAAAGACACTTCTCTTTCTGTGCATATGTGTGCACAAATGTAACCCACAAAGAGGGGAGTGCATTCACTCTTAACTGTTTAGTCAAGTGGTTGAGACTATAGAAATTAATTTTGAGTGCAGTAGTGGAAACTTTTATGGTGTTGAAGGCATTTCCTGGACAAACATTACACTGGTGATACCTGTTTATTGAATAGCAAATACAGGATAAGGAAGGGAAGACTTCAGCTCTTTTTTTACAAGCAACTGCAAAGGATAATGACAATAGAGAGCTTGCTTTAATACAGTGTGAATGTCAAGTACTGGAGTTCTTAAAAATTAATTCATATGTTCATATTGCACTGTGAATTCAGCAGGTAACTGGTGAATTTTGCTCTGTATTGTTACAAGACACCCACCTTCTGACTTTTTTTTGCTTTTCAGCCTGTTGTCAGATGAAATTCCTGAAGACAGCTACGCTGATTAATGTTCTCAGGAGTGAGATCTGTGTGTGTGTTTTACAGCTCCCTACATAGCTGGTCAAAATTTAGTATGTGCCTCTCTGAAAGAGAGTTCTGGAGAAGTGATTTCATTTACAGAAGTCCCATTGTATTGGTCTGCCTGAGGTCTGCCTTCCACTAAGTTAAGGACCTGTGTCTGTGTGCTACGACCAAATTATACCATAGAGGAGCAGAGGTTGAGAGAAGATGAGTAAGGGGTGAGAATGCTTCTCAAAGAGTGCTGAAAAGTTCAGAAAACCTGTAATGAACTTAACACCTTTTAAGGAAAATTTTCTATTTGCTTAATTTCACATTGGTGGCCTGATTCACACGGGGAAAGACCATGCTGAGGTAGATCCATGCTGCTGAAAAAAGAAGAGATGAGAGGTCTGTTTATGTTCTTCCCAATCTTAATTTTGTTTGCTTTTTTTTGAGAAGTCACGTGACAAATTATCTTTCCAGGCCTGTTATCAGTACCACATTTTGAGAGAGAAAAACAGAGTAGGTAGGATCCTCATATGCACAACGACCTCACTTTACCTTCTCCTTGTGAGAAATATGATGTCTTTACTTTCCTGTGAAATGATAATTTAAATTCAGAATGTCAGCAAAGTTTGGTTTGGTTTTTTTTTTTCCCCATATATCTACCTCCCATGGTTTCTTAGCAATTAGGCATTAAAAAATATGTTTTGGGAGGTGCTCATCATTTTCTGACTCAGTTGGTTTCAATGGGAGTCAGGCCTGTGAAGCAGCTGTTAAGGTCAGGCAATCTGTAATTGACCTGTCAGATGTTGCAATTAAAATGTACTGCAGCTGTTAGAAATAGGAGTTACCTCCATTGCTCCTGAAAAAAACTAAAAAGCAGCCCAAAACCAAACCACCAGAAAGCTTTAATACATTTCACTGATTCATAAGTACCGCTCTCTTCTGTGTGTAATGCAAGAAACAGAGGGGGATGCAGATGGAGCTGGTGCCTTTGATTTCAGTGTTGTTTGTGGCAAGGCCTCTTTCATGTTCTGAATAACAAAGTCCGGGGAAAATTCTTGCCAACGTTTGTCCATAAGTTTACACCTTGAAATGCTTAGAGTTATAAATACTATGGGAAAAATAAGAAAATGTATTTACATGAAAACACACGTGGGAATGCTTTTGCCACATACTTTTTTTTGCCTTAATGCTTTTGTGGATTTTGTGAAATATTTGAATGTACTGTAATAGAATAACTAGGAATTGCTTCAGCCCTGTGCACTTGAGTGAGTGTTTTTGTGTTTGTCTGTCTCATAGTCCAGTATTTTTAATCATGAAATGCTTAAGCCATTCTTTAATTCAGAATTAATCATTGAGAGATGATACTGAAATGTACGTAATAGTTGCAAGGCTCTAGAAGCTTTTGACAAGCTGAAAAACTCCCAGACCCCTTACGTCGTGACAGCCAGTTGGGAAGCTGGGGAAGTCTGTCCTAATGTTTTAACTCAGCCTCACTTAATATCTTTGCTCATTGAAGGTCGACAGTGTTTCTGTGTTGTCTGTTTGCTTGGGTTTTTGTTTTTTTTTTTTTTAATAAGCAAAATGCTTTGTCCTTAGTGTGGTAAAAATTTAGGTTGTTTGGGGCCATCTGGGCGCCATTTCAGTGTCTTGGATGTTCTCCTGTGCTCGTCACTCTGTGTCCTGCAGCTGAAAAGCCACAGTACTGCTGAACTTTTGCATTTTAGTTTCTAGGTATCTGAATTGAACATAAATCTGAATGAGAGGAGTGTTGCCTTAAGCAGATGGAGAAATGTCTGGTACTCTCTAGTTCCAAATTTGACATTTTATTTTCCGGCTATTCTTAGGACAAGGATTCTTTAGAGTTTGTTTTGTTAACCTTCTATGGATTCTTCTATGAATTAGAAGTTAAAAGTATTTTAAGCACAGAAGCTGTCAGTAGTAGTTTATGATCTCTGCACAGTTCTTGCTAGAATATGTGTGATTCTAGAGCTGTTTTAATGTGGTTCTCAGTCTTTGCTGTTGCTGCTTTAAGGTGTTAGTGACTCTCTATGATCTTACTTGTTCCAAGTGCTCTGTGAACACTGCTCTTCAGTCAGGTAAGTTAAAGCAAAATTTTTCTCACCCTCCTAATAATACGCAAACTAAAATAACATGATAACCCACACAGGACTTTCAGAGAAGTCTGGAATTCTAGTCCATTTTCTTCCAACATGAGATCACAAAGAGCTTCTCTATTCATGTGGTGCTGATTTATGTTTCTTTTGCAGTTTCCAGGTAGCAGGAAATGCTGGTAATACCTTTCTCCATTAAATTTTTTATGGAATCCAGTGACAGGAGAGAGCACTCAGTGCATGGCATGGAGTGATTGGCAGGTCTGCCTCTCTTAGGTGCTGGGAACAATTATTTTAAAGAAACTTTTCAGAACAGTCTGACTTTTGGGTTGAATTACTTTTGTCCCACCACTTCCCAAACTTGTTGGCAGCTCTGAAAAGACATGTGTTTTGAAGTCCTGTTTATTGGCCTTTTTCTAAGCTTTTGTGTCCTTTGGACCCTCTGGGGATTATGCTTACAGGAGCTTCTGAGAAGTCTTGTTCTGTTGTAAATGCATTTTCCACATTTATCAAAGACACTTTTCCCTGGGTAGATGAGATGCAAGGAGGTGAACAACTGTAATCAATGTGCTCTCTAACAGCAGTTCCCTGTGTTAGTATTTTCAGCTTGCTCTGTATCTTCAGGTGCCTTAGGATAATTAATTTTCATGTGTTGAGTACAACTGCCTTTCTAGTTAGGTATGAATACTTTATTTGTAATAAATATAGATGTAGCCCTCCTCCTTTCCCTAGACAATTTAAACTTTCTGAAAATAGCTTTGCTTTGATTGGTTGTTCTTGTTTGGGTTTGTGCCAACTGCCTGGGTCTGTAGCTCTTTATCTGTTTTTTTTTCTAATAGTTTATTTTATTTGAAGAGTTATTGCTTCTTAGGGATGTGTTCTAGGTCCAAAATAAAATACTTCTAAGTATTAAATGCTTTAGTCCTATTTAATAATACCGGAGAATGTCCCCTTCTGTAATTCTGAAAACATTTGAGACCTAAAGAAACCATTATTATGTACTGTGTTTTGTCCTGTCAGGTTAAAAAGCCATAAAGCACCTTGCATGCTAATCCTCTGCAGAACATGAAATTAAAATGAAGGCTGTACATAAGAAATATGACATTTGATCAATCATTAAAAAAAAAAAACAACCTGAAAAAAAGATGTCTTTAGATACCTATGGGTAAATCTGTAGATTCCATTCCTTTTTAAAAAATCTCTCATAACTGCATTTTACATGGGGATCTAGAATTGGAGTTACTAATTGGTGATGCTCCTCTGTATATCTGAGTTTAGCCTCATGTGGACAAACCAAGTTTATTTTTAATGCCTTTTCGTATGAAGGTATGTGATGGTTGTTTTACCTTGACAGGTACTTTGAATATTGATGGAATTTTTTTGTTAGGGAAATGAATGTAAATGTAAAAAGTCCTTGAATGCTCAGTTGTTACCTATTGATGTGTATTTGCACTGGGCAAAATGAGCCTGCAAGACAGTTCTGAAAAGGCCTTTTAAATTTAGGATTCAGGACACCTTATTTTACTTCATTTTGGAAACATACTTTTTTCTAAGTCAATGGTCAAAATTTCCCCTAAAGATTTTATGGTGACCTTTATTTTAATCTGAGATGTGGGCAGAGTTTTCAGCTGTGGACTAATCCATGGAGGTTCTAGATAATCTTTTATCAGATTAATGAGGAGGTGATTTTTTTTTTCCACCGAGATAAGAGAATGAGTTACAGTTCTGCACAGTTTTACCTCACCATTTATGCTTTCCACAGCATGTAAGTTTTTATGCATAAGCTTTTGATGCTTTCTTATTACAAAAATCCAACATGTTCTGTTGAGATGCAGAACTTGTGCAGCACCGGAGGATTCTGATGTAGGCTCTTCTCCCTTTTAGAGGAGAGCAAATGCAGCTGTTATGTATTTATTGCTCAGAATTGTAAGACCGTTCCTGGGGGTTTTTTGCTCTCATTTGGCTTGCCAGGGTGACTCTGAAGAGAGTACAGCAGTTTGAGAAAAGTGAGAAAGGCTGGCTTTACGCTGGCTCTGGGTTTGCCCTTGTTTTAATGTGTCTATTTCTGAATCCCTTGCTGCAGAAATTTCCGATCTAGGTCTGTAAACTCTTCTTTTTCTGGGGCATTTCTCTTCTCACTCATGGCCAAATTAGTTTTTTGGGTAACTTTGATGCCAGCAAGTAGCTACTTGGAAAAACACATGTTTTAATGTAATTTTAAAGACAGCAATATGTGTTATAGGAAATTACTAAATCCCCAAAATCTGTGATGGAGGGGGAGGGGGGATTTGGTGGTGGTTTGTTATCATTTTATTTTGTTCTGGGAAATAGTAAAAGGTCCCTTTGAACTGTTTAATGTTCTTTTATCAGTAAAGGCAGAGAAACTAATGTGGTAGCTGACCACATCTTAAGTCTTTGGGGGAAACATTAATATAGAATACACTCACTTAGGTAACATTAAACAATTTCTACTTGATTATTTTTGAAGTGGTGTAAAGACAAGCTTGGGAACCTCAGCAGCAGCAACAGAATTTCCGTAGTTTTGAAGACTCCTTATTTGCCATTGCAATTTTACTTGACCTTTCTGTCCTGGACTTAAAATTACGCTTATTCGTCTTTTGATAGGTTTATAATTTTTATTAAAAGTATCATCTCTTTGACAAGACTTTAAAATCTTGCCTAGGATCCTCTTTTTATGTATCCGTACACATACTTAATTGCTGATTATTTAACTTAAATTGTTCTGAATTTAAAAGCATTTGCACAAAGCTTTCTGGATTGTTTTTTTTTTTTAATGGTGCTCAGAGGACTCCCGCTGGAGGTGTTTTAGTTCTCGGCCAGCTTAGTTGTGCTCACCTGGGTTACTCTGTCAGGGGTATGTGCTGTGTGTGTATACTATGATCCATTGTGGGTGGCATCATCAGTTTTGGCCGTAATCTGGGATTGGTTTCTGTTCGACACATTTGACTACAGCCTTTTAATAGTACTTGATAATCAACTTTTTCATTTCTGCTGTTGGATTTAAAACAGGTTTTGTTGGGGTTTTGTTCCTCTTCTTCCCCCCCCCCCCCCACTCTCAAAAAATCTGCTCGCAACTTTGCAAGAGAGAC
>NW_008239056.1:1376773-1393023 GCF_000691975.1 Corvus brachyrhynchos | reverse complement strand
AAATTCAGTTGCATGAACTTGGAAAGTGAAACAAAACTTTCTTCTTGTTCCTGATGGAAACTGAGCTTTAAAGCCTTATCTCCTGGCTGGGTAACTGGATCCCTGACAGGAAGGTTTCACAGGGCTATTGTGTGATAGTAATTACCAACCCTGGCTATGTAGTTCATTTAAAAGTAATGACTAGTGGATATAAAAGGAACAATATATGTTAACTATGGAATACATTAACTCATGGAGATGCCAGGGGAATTTAATTGATCATAATTAGAAATCTGAATGGGGATAGGAAGTAATGTTGAATTTTGGGTTTTGTATCCTTTTTTTTTTTGTCTTTTATGGTATAGATCTGTTGAATGAAATGAAATTTGTGTGACAGATAATGTCCCAGCAGCTGTGCTTTCTACTTCAGGGAAGGCATTCTGGGCTAAATGGGAATTGGCTTTCTAGACTACTTTTGTGGCAGAGTAGTACTTTTCACTAATCTCCTGCTTCATTTTGAAGGACCTGAAATGAAGACTTCATGCTCTTAACAGAAAATTTTCTCTGATGCTGAGAGCTCTATTACCTATTTTAAATAAGTATAAAGAATTACAGCAGTTCTCCCACATATCTCAGTGTTGGAAGGCTGGTTGAATCTCTAGTAAATCAAACAGAAGCTAGAACTTCTGAGAGCAGATATGAATTTCAGATCATATTGACTTGTGCAGGTGTTCCCACTCCGGGAAAGATTTAATGTGCTGCTGGTCTGGTTTGGAACATGGCCTTAGTGTGTTAGTGGGGTCCTGTTGCTATGAATATAAAATCTGTCACTCCACATGGAGGCTGCAGAGATTGTCTAAAACAAATACACTGCTTCTCCTTCCTGCCAAATGGAGGGTAGATTTAAAGTATGAAGTGTCTACCTGTTTTGAGTCTGACACTTGAAAATGACTGTCAAGTTACCCAAAATGATAAAGGCCTCATGAATCTTAAAGGACAACTGGGTTTTTAACCCAGTCTCCCAGACCAGGAGCTGTCTGGCCCAGAAGGATTACTGGGGAAAGCAGAGGCATAACCAGTGAGAAACATCTTTCTCTTTGAACAGCAGTGGCAATCTGCATGAAGTTGAATTGTAGCATTATCAGTAATCAAATTAGTTGTTTCCTGAACAGCATTTAAGGCCTGTTCTTCTGGCGCAACTGACAGATACAGGGGAAAGTATTGCAGTGCTGTTTAATAACCTGTAAGGCTTTTCCTTTAGTTAGGAGGAAAGGAATTTCTGTTTTATGAAAAACACATTTTTTGGCTTGTGTTTAGTAGCAACCAAAATACAAGTGTTTAACCTTGCTGCACATTTTTCTGAAAGCATTTTGCTAGTACAATGTACTGTATAGCCTTTCCCCCTCATGAAGATGTTGCAATAAGTAATAGCAATGTGATTGGAGTAGTTGGCTGCTGCAAAGCATGTGAATTTAGTTACCCAATCCAGCCTGTTTCTCCAAATGAATGATTATGACTAAGTGTGGTATATGCAATGTTGACCTTTTAAGTTAGTTCCTAGTTTGCTGCTTTGTTGTTTGAATCACTTTCTGAATTGTTAATGTGAAAATAGTTGCTTTGCTTTATAAAGTTGGTGGTATAATTGTCTAAGGCTCTTGGATGGACTGTGTGTTTTCTCAGTGCTGTGAACAGGTGCCTTCTGAGGCTCAGCTGAGGAAGGGTGGGGTGTGTTTGTCCCCTGCAGGGGAAAGGAAGAGAAGGGTGTTTATGCTGCTGGGCAGAAGGGCAGATTGCTGGGTGCAGTTCCTGTGAACTCCCAATTAGTCATTCCTGGGAAAGAGCAGTTACTGCAGTGACACTCACAAAAGGTGTCATGGCCTAACTCACACTTGGCCTCTCCCTGGATGTCCCTGTTAGTCACCAGGTGCATCACAGCGTGGTGGAGACGTGCTGTCACCCAGACAAAAACACCCTCCAGCATTGCTGCCTCCCTGCTCATAGGAAAGGGCTGGGTAAAGAATGTTGTCTGTCCCAGGCAGCTGCTTTCCCTGTTTGCCTGGCTCAGTGTTTCCTGTTGTTGGAGCTTTAAAAGCAATGCCTGTAGGTGAGGATTGTAAACTGCTGTTCTGTGGGAGATGAGGATGCAGTGCCTTGAGGTCAGAAGTGGAAATGGCAGCCATCGGTTGGCAGCTCTCTCATTCCACTCTGCAACAGCATCCAAAGTTCAAACCTTTGGGGGAAAGGAATTGTTTTCTGAGCAGCCTTCTTCCCTTCCAGGTAAAAGTTCATGCTTTGAATCATTTGAAGCCTGATGATGTAAGGCTGTTACTCAGATCTGCCTGCCACATAAATAAAACTGATACCTCGCATCTTCAGAATCAGCACCAGAAAAACCCTGAAGAGGCAGACAGAGAAGGGCGAGCAGTGTGGCCTTCAAAAAGAAGGATCAGTGAAAACCTGTGTTTCTGCAAGTACCAATAGAATCTGCAAACAATCAGTCTGGAATTGTGCCACTTCAGATGGTGAGGCATCAGGTCTTCAAACAGCTGGGAGAGGAGCTGAGGAGTAGGGGAAAGAAGTAAGTGAGGAAAATGTAGCCAGAAATGAGTAAGAAGTGAATCTGTTAAAATGATTTAAGGGGTAAAAATATATGTTTCAAGAACCTGATGTAATAGCTCTATCAAAACCTAACACCTACTGAAAGAGATGTCAAGGAAAAGCTTCTCAGCATCTACTTTGGGAAGAAAAAGCAAAACAAAAGCCAAAATCCTTCACAATAAAACAGATTGTGTTCAGGAATGGATTGGAAACCTGTGACATAATTCACGGTATAGTAATGTGCTTGAGGTAGGCAAATACTGGCTAATCAAGAATTTCCTTCCTTTCTGTGTTAACAAGTTAATAAAGATATTAAGAAAATCTTGCTTGTTCAGTAAGCAGTAAAATCTCTTTTCAGTACATTTGGTGTGTGCAAGTAAAGTTCATCTGTTTCAAGTCATTAGCACTGCATTAGCACAGCATGGCAACTGGTGTTTAAACATGAGCTAATTAATGTTCAGTGTAAACACAGTGTGCTAAAGAGCTGCCCAGACCCCTGAAGTTCTAGCTGATACAAAATGCCACAGTGAAAATGCTATTTGCTGTTGGGGGGAATAACTAATCTTTTTCTCCTGCTTTCCTAGATTACTGATAAATGGTTAATGCTGAACAGCAGAAGAGAAAGGGTCAAACTGTTGCCAACAGCATTGTGTACAAGGGGGATTTTGTTACTATATTTGTGGGGTTTTGATTTTTGTTTGTTTGTTTTTTCCTTCCTTAGTGTATAGAGGTGTGATGGCTCAGTGACCTGGAAAATGTGTAGGATTTTTGGACTTTCAAATTTTGGTTTGTTAGTTTTGCAATTTCACAACTGGGCCAAAATATTAAAGGTGTGGTAGCTGATGGCCCAGCACTATGGAAGTGAGGTTGGATACGTATCTTGTACAATAGTACTTTTTTCCCCTCTCCAAAATAAATTTGGGGGTGTTTGTCCAGAAAGTCTCGTAATTTGCAGTGTGAACTATGTGAAACGGAATGTTGTCTGTAGCATGGATGCTGTCGGCTGGTGGTTTCCGGGTATGCTAGTTCAACAAGGAGATGAGAGACCAAATTTCTTACCAACTTTAACGCTCACCAAGTTATACATACAGGTGGCTGATAAGTGTCTATATAAACTTCAGGTAACTGAGAGCTCTTAATGTTTGGGTAAATAACTACTTGATCCACAGATGTAATAGGAAAGGTAACAACCTGCTGAGCCTGAGGTGGGCTGGAGGCACATCTCCATCATTGAAGGGAGTTCTCTGTTAATGCTGCTACTTGGATGTGTCAGATGGATTTTGGGGAGGGCAGAAGAAAACTGTTCTGTGGTAAAAGCTGAAGTCAGAATTGATCTTTAGGAAGAATTTTTGTCTCCTAAGTGGTTGTTAGAACAAGGGTGAGATGTCACGTGAAAGCTTGACCAGGGGCTGAATGTTTCTTTTGGTTCTTTGAACCCAAACTGGCTCCCTGTCATATGCAGCAGAAATGAAACTTTAAAAAAAAAAAAAAAAAGACAACAAACCCTGAAATTGAAATTTCTGAAGGCTTTAGATGAAGCAGGTTAACATCCAGCTCCTTCTGTACAGCCTGATTGGGAAGCTCACAAATGCTGGAAGAAGCAAGGAATGGTCAACAATTTAGGAGCCATAAAATGGACAGCTGTAGTGTGTAGGAAGTTGTGGACAGATACTTGCTCTGAATAAGCAGTGTAGCAAAGATCTGCTGTTTTAAAATGTTTAACCCAGCTTAGTTTACTGACAGGTTAAAAAATGTTTACATGAACAGCTCTGCTGGGAAGTAGAAAGGGCTGCAACCTTTAGTAGGATGATGATATGGAACAGGTGGCACTGGCTTACTGGATAATACAATCTGATATCACAACTGTTGTGAAGTGCAGTTTCTTCACCACCACATAATCATTCTTCTGAACTGCTCTTTAAACGTCAGCAAAGGCCTCACATTAATTCAGCTTGACAGTTTGATTAGAGCATTTTAACAGCTTCTGAAAAATAACTCAGTTACTGAAGTGGTAAACTTGCTGTCTTGGCAGTGGAGATAAAGTGCTGCCTCGCAGTTGGAGAGGCAGAGCTAACCCTGTAATTCCTGGTCCATCTCTGTGTATGGTCACCAGCGCCTTGGTTTAAATGCATGCTATTTCCTCTCTGTGTAAATATATGCTAAACTAACTTTCATGGGTCAATAAAATGCTTAAATAACATGCTCCCCACGCAATGACCTTTACATATTTCTGACCTTGCTTTGAGTTTCAAATTTTCTTTATTTATAAGGTATAAATCATTGCATGTAGAAGGGAGTGAGAGTTAGGAGTGAAGAATTTTAGTGTGTTGAGGTGGGATGGGGCTTCTGGAACTCAGAGGTATATCTGGCAGAGGGAGACTAGAAAGGTGATGCTTCAGAGATGAACTGTAATTTCAGGGCACTTGAAGATAATTTTAACAGCATGGTGTTTTTTAGTATTGCCATTTTGTGGTGTGTGGAAATATGTAGCATGCAGTAACCTAGATCTGTAAATTTGAGCATGTGAGTTGGTTTGGGATTTTTTTCTGCGTAAAATTGTGTTTGGCTTAATGCTTGAAAATAAGGGCATTTGAATGGGGGGAAAATGCATTTAACGTGGTGTTATGTGTTCTTCCCAGACTCTGACACATCTCTGGAACCTGCAATGACAAGTTGGAACAGTAGCCATGCAGAGAAAATTGGTGAAATGTCCTCAAAGCAGTCAACACCAAAAGTGCAGGTCCAACGATCTGTCTCCCGAGAAACCATCACTATTCATTTCTCTGCATTTGGGAAGGAGGAAGAAGAGGAGGAAGAGGAGTTTAAAGAATTTCTTGATGAGGAGCTAGATGACCAAAGCATTGTAACAGCACTTGAAGCCAAGGAAGACCTCTGCTTTGAGCATACTGGCCATGACTTTTCTGGTCCAGCTACCTCGCTTAACATGGCCAACTCTGCATCACCGCTGTCCTCATCACCTGCAGTTCTGCCAACTGCAGAAACTGTAAAGCTGTTGGACTCTCCTTCCCTATCCCAAATACTCAGTGCAGTGCCACCAGTCCTGTCTCCATCGTCACACTCATGTCACACAGTTGGCGCATCAGGTGCAGCAGCACCACCTGTGGAGCAGAAATCCAGCCTGTCATCTTCCCCATCCTCATCCCCATTCAGATCAGTTGCCTGCTCTAGCGGATCATCCACAGTTTCTAGTTCAAAGCCTTTTAAGGGGTTAGTCAAGTCCTTTTCAACAGAAGTGGAACCAAAAGAACCCACCCCACCAATGCGACATAGACAGTTAATGAAAACCTTGGTGAAATCTCTGTCTACAGACACTTCTAAACAAGAGTCTGAAGCTGTGTCTTACAGGCCACCTGACTCGAAACTGAACTTGCATCTGTTCAAACAGTTCACTCAGCCTCGAGCTACAGGTGGTGATTCTAAAACTGCCCCCTCCTCTCCATTAACATCCCCCTCCGACACGCGTTCCTTTTTTAAAGTACCTGAAATGGAGGCTAAAATTGAAGATACGAAAAGACGCCTTTCTGAGGTAATCTATGAACCTCTTCAGCTGCTCAGTAAAATAATGGGTGATGAAAGCAGTAGCCACAGGCCCAAAGCCTTATCTTCAAGTGCTTCAGAACTCTCAAACCTTTCCAGTTTGAATGGCCATTTGGAAAGCAATAACAACTACAGCATTAAGGAAGAGGAGTGTGATTCGGAAGGGGACTTCTCTGGGAGTGACTTTAACCTGACTAAGAGTGATCAGTCAAGAGGGGCAGAAGAGCATTTAAAAGAGATTGAGACCAAAAGCTCTCAGTCTGCAAGCACAAAGGATGTGGGGTCAAAACCTTCACTTGTACTTGAAAAATGTTCGTTGTCTGCACTAGTGAGCAGGGAGGATGAGGAGTTTTGTGAACTGTATTCTGAAGACTTTTTCTTGCTAGAGGAGGAAAGCAAAACCGATAAACCAGCTGAAACTGTGGTCGATCCTGAGATTACTGAGGAAACTGTTACTATGCTCAGTAGTGAAGATGAAAATAATCTGGATGTGCAACAGCCTAAAATACCAGTGAAAACTTTATACTTATTAACACTCTTAGTCTATGCTTACTTTATTATCCCTCTCCCTGGCTATGTAAGTGGACTCTTACTTGGAATGGCCCTTGGATTTATGGTAGCTGTCTGTGTGATTTGGCTTCTTACTCCACGTACTCATGAGTATCTCAAATTGCATAAAAGCATGAAAAAGCGCTGGAATACAGGAGCTCTTGACATCAAAGAACCTGAAATACTGAAGGTGAGGTCATGGCATTTTGTGTGTATGTGTCTATGTGCATTATTTTGGGTAGAAGGAATAAACTGGATTTATCCTGATGGTGTAAAGGACCTGAACTGTCCCCATTTGTAAATATTTTTTTAGGGTCAACTCACTTTGGCAGGGGCACAAATGGTTTAGTATCCAAGAATATATAAGACTTCATTGTCTTTAGGGATTAGTAGAAAATGGAATTTCTTCAAAAGTAAAATGGCAAATGGCTTTGCTGATAGATTGAAACGATCCAGCTGAAGTACTGAGAGCAAGTAGTGTCAAAGTTTAGTGTGTAAAATAACATTTGTGCTTGAAGCTGCATCTTGAGAGATGTATTTTGTTTCTGGGACATTTTACTGTCTAGGCAGTGATTTGTCTGTCTGGTCGGTTCAGTCCAAGCAGAGACAAAAGCATTGTGTTCAAGTAGAGCATAGAGAGTTGGAGGGCGTATGGGTCCCCCTTAAACATGAGCTAATTGGAATGGGCAGAGGAATTACAGTTCAGCTAAACATGTCTGAGAGCTGGGTTTTAAATGAAAGTTTGTCCTTCCTGCTCTCTTCCCATCTCCACTTGTTGAGATATTGTAAGTTGCTGTCACTTTGTGTCACATTGCTTCCTGTCCAGCTGTGATCCATCCAACCCCTCAGTTCCTTTAGTGCTTCTGGTCCCTGTCCTGCCTCTCCTAATCTCTGTCTGCGATGAACTAAAATATTTTCCCAATTGCAGAATTCTGAACAATAAAACATCAACTAGTTTCTGATGTGCAGCAGAAGTGTTTCTGAGTGACAGTGGTGTAACCTTCAGTTGATATCACTTGCTTGTCAGAGTATTTGTGGAAATATTAAATTGAGCTTTTTGAAGGTGCATCTCCAATTGTAACAGCACAAAGGTTGCATGAATTTAAATTCAGATGGGTATATACTGTAGAATCTGTAATGTATTGATGGCTAATTTCATGTGTCTTTAGGTAACTGAAAAGCTAGAGAAACAGAATATGAAGTTCTACTTTTGTTGCATAAAGGGGGCAATTGCATGTCTAGTCCTTATTCTACCTTGGAGTTCCCTTTTCTCTTGAATGATATGAGTTGTGCTTATTATTTGCTGTAGTGAATTCAGACTGAACACTCCTGTCTGCCCAACTGCCCAACCTACTGCTCGCATGTACAAATCTTGACAAACTTTCAGTTCAGTCCTTGTTATTTGGTGCCAAGACCCTTCCTTGATACTTGAAAGCTGGTAAAGATCCTGATGTTCATTGTTGGCTGGTGCTAGGCTGTCTCTGAGATGTCAGCTCTTAGTCAGGAACCTTTAAACTGTATTTTAATGCTTTTATCGAGGAGATACATCTTATGAAAATGGCTGTAGCCAAGAAATGAACAGTGTGGAGAAGTCTGTATAAATGTAGATTAATGGTTTTTGTGACCTGATGAGTATTTCTTGTGCTCGTAACACACAAAGTAATTGTCTTTAATATGTTACTGCTTCAAGAGTTTTAAACACCAGCTTGGTGCCCATATTGTAGTAGGAACATAATGTAATATGATTTAGCAGATTGCAAGTTGTTATTCCCACTTCATACAACTGTTTTCTATTTACATGTGTCACAATGAGTACTGGACAGCTTAGATCCTCTGAAAAGGCAGCTAAAGACTTAATCTGTAACAAAACTCAGGTGAATATAGGAAAATCAAACTTGATGCTCTTGCATAAAGATGTTCTCTTCAGAACTTGTTGGTCTCGTGTTCTGGTCTGGACTGCTGTCATGCAGTTATGATAAATGCTCTGAGTAAGATCCCTTTATGAGGCTCAAGGAGTTGGGATTCTGCCAAACTGCTGTCAAGCTATTTTTGTACAAGTATGTGTACATTATCCCCCATGTAAATGTTGTTTGAGAAGTTTACATTTCCCAGGTTTTGAAACCTAGTGGAAAATTCCCCATAGCAATTGCTGAAATACTTGAACATGGTTATTGTCCCCCACAAAATCGTTCTTTGGCGGTGGGAAAAAGTAAATGGCTGTTGTGCTGGTTATTGTGTGCTTCTGTAGGTTTCTATACTTACTTCAGTCAAATCCTTGAACCAGAAAATGCACAAAACCTCTGCATCTTCATTGCATGTTTTTGTATCTGCCTATTCCCTTAGTTTTCAGTTCTCTGGCTTCCTTATATATTTTTTTTTCTCTGCCCACATTTTTTCCCCTTTTTTAATCCATTAGTCTTTTCTAACTTCCTTCTTGGCCTTTCAACTATGCATTCCCTTGTGTTGCACTGGCTGGTATGAAAGGTTTTAAGTAACAGCTAAAATGGAAATGATAAATTTACCCTTTCCATTAGAAAGAACTTTTAGAACACAGTGGCAGTGCCTGCTGGAGAAATGGAGCTTTTGAGCCACAGCTGTACAGAAAGAGTAGGCTTTTTATCAGCCTGCTATTCCTGAGTACCATCCAAGGGATTTCATGTTTGATAGTGGCCTCTGGCAGAGAAATGTGTTTTCCAGTTAAGGTGATGGTTGCTTCTTCTACCTCAGACCTTGCTGTGTCTTTGGATTCCCTGTGAATGAAGCTCAAAAAATGCATTATATTTTTCCCTCATTTATGAAGCAAAATACTATTGAAGTATTAGAAAATAGTGGCAATAAGAGGGATGCTAATATAATTAGTGTGATTTGAGTGATCAACAGTCTTGAAAAAATTTCGGTGCTAAAGCATTTGATTATATAATTTAATAATAATGAATATTAACCTGTTAATATCACTAAGAAACTTTAGGTTGGGCTTGTATTGTGAAGGTGGCTTTTGCTGATTCGATTATTTATGTATTTGAAAGTATCGTAAGTAATGATTTTAGTTTATTTCTACCCACACAGCTTGTCTGTGTCCCCACCCCTCTGGGACCTTCATAAGGATCTTTTGCAATTCCCCCTCTCCTCTCCTCTCAGGTTGTGGTGTAACACACCTGAGACCTGTGACTAAGTAACACAAAAAAGTTGGTACCTACAAGGCCCAATTGTGCAGTTCTTACATGAATTATTCTGTTGAACTGCAGTTTGAATAAAAAATTTGGAGCCCAGTGTCAGGAAAGAGGAAAATCAAACTGGCTTTTGAAACTGTATTTTGTAGGTGGCCATGTCCCACGGAGCCGACTGTTCCCGAGGGCCAGAGCAGTGGCAGCAGTTTTGGGTTACAGCTGTGACCTGAGCTAGAAAAGCTGTTCTGCCCAACCCTCGGAGCAGCTCCGTTTTCAGGGTGGTTCCCAGCCCGATGGCCAGGCACGTTCTCCTGATTTCAGCTGTGAGTGTGGAGCAACAGCTGACCTTTATAAATGGAGATCACAGGATCAGTATAAATGGCCAGCAGCTGCACAGTGGCATATGACTATGGTCATTGTCCTCCCAGAACTACTAAATTTCTTATTTTAACAACTTTGCTCGTCCAGAAAAGACCCATCCTACAGTCACTCCTCTCCTACACAAGGAAATCCATGGTTGCTTCAGTAGTTTGGGAAAATTTATCTGTTGCTAGCGCGTTATGGTAACACAACTTCTCTGTTTGGGTGCGTTGCAAAACTGTTTCCATGGGCTGTGAATCTTTTGTTCCAATTTGTTTTTGCAAAAAGAGAGGCGGAGGTATTTCTGATGAAATTGTTCTTAAAGTGCAGGAACTTTGGAATGACTTTTGGGGCTTCTTGGATAACCTTCTCAGTGTTTAAGCTAAGTGATACAACTGAAGATCGCTGAAGTGAGAAGGCAGGTGGTGTTGTTACTTCCTTTAACACTGTTAATAAAATTCCTACAGCTGCCACAGATTTTCAGATTCATTAATAAAGAATCGTCATTTCGTGAAGCATTAACATTTTACTCTCAGCCATACAGTGTTTCTCTGTAACAAAATAACTTGAAAATCCAGTGCAAAGAAGAAAGTTCATCGTTAGAAGTTAGAAAACTAAAATTTTATGTGCAAGGACGGTTCGTAGTAATGTGCTGTCTCTTTCATCCCAGCTGTTGTCTGAAAATAAAACCCCAAATACTTAAACCTAGACTTGGTTCTTTGGTTGCTGATAACCTGGTGGTTGTGCTGTGTTTGCACATCTGTTGGGTTATGGGTGAGCAGGGGAGGCACTACAGGGTGTGAGAATTCTGTGTTTGGCAGATTGTACAGCTAATCCATTTGTTTGAAGTGGAAAGCCTGGGCACATGGTAGGGGTCAGAAAAGCAGGAGGGGTTTTTACTTATTATTTGGCACAGGGAAGTCAAGAGTATGATGAGTAAATCACTCCTTGTTTTCATCACAGTTCCATCTCAATCAGGCTGTTAAAAAAAATGTCAGGTGCAGTCTGACCTTCCTTCCTGGGTACCACGTGTACCCATAAGTTTCCAACCTTTCTACTGAAAATAGAAAGCTTATTAGAGTTAGAAGGGCTCATGTGACTAAGCTTCCTATAATGACCCACTCTCCAGTCAGCCCTTTCTCTCTGTGTCAGCTGGTGCGGTGTTGGCTGAACGGCCTTCCAGAAGAAGGCAAGAAACTTCTGAGGCAGCAAATTCCCATCTGTATGTTTGCGTGGCTGCAGGCTCCAGACTTTGAGCTAGAAATAGCTTGGAGATCTGATCGGGGGCAGGTGGGAGTTGCTCCAGAGATCTGTGGGCCATATGGATATTCCAGTTCCTGCACACAGTGGCTTTGGGCAACTCACGTGATGTTCTTGTGCTTCAGTAAGTCCAGCTGGAGTTCCTGGTTGAAAATTAGTTGCTGTCTGCTCAAAGATGTCTTGGCTAAATCATTTCTAGGAAGGAGACGGGATGTGTTCAAACCTACATCAGGCCTGCTGTGCAGAGTTTGATGGCTTATAGAAAACACTTCCTCATGCATTGTATTTTCTATATGGGAGTCATGTATAACCCACTGTAAGAAAAAAAACAACCATAAAGCTTCTTCAAAGAGTATGTCCTGGTATAGGCATTTCTATTAATAAAAGACATAATCTGCTTTGGAGCTGAGCAAAGATGGATGACTTAATCTTTCCTGAACATAAAAGAAATGCTAATTTATTGAGGTTTTTCAGGGTTTGTAGTGAAAATGGAGCTAGATGTTGGAGTAAGCAAAACAGATATCACTGTTACTGTGGCACCTAAGAAAGTGTATGCTGTCTACTGTGGGAAATTGTGGCACTGAAGAAAATGAGCATAAAAGTAAATTTTACATCTCTCCGTGTGGGTGGAAACTTCTTTAGTAAGTTGAAATCTTGCAGTAATTTTTGGGATGTTTTGCATGAGGTAGTTACAACTTTTTGTTTTGAGAAATACTGGGGTGCTCATTCAGCCCTCCCCACTTTCCCCCACTGTAATCACCCAGGAGTTTGTAGAAGTGCCATTTTACTTTCTGCTCCCTTTCACTTTCTGTTGACGTTGATGAATATTGAGTATGCTGAATTTAAGGTTCTGATGTGCAGATAAAAACAATGATCAAAGAATGTTGTATGGCAGGTTAAGAGAAGGAAAACTTCTCCTTGAATGAATGTTCTGCCTGCCTTCTGCCCCATTTATCACCTCCATTTCTGTAATCAGATGTTGGAGGAGTAACATCACCCCCATGGTCAGAGTCAGCACTTAGAGGCTTGTTACAGCAGGACTTGCGGCTCACGTGGGGACTGGCTGGTTTGTTTCTGTTTCTTTCACAGCACAGAAATTAATTGAATTTAATCCACATGTATGACTCCTGTGTTGTAGCTGGGCAGTTACACAACATGTTAAATGATCTCAAACGGTGATGGTGCGTGAAAGCAAACTCCATTGTGGTCTTCCACTGAGTCCTTAATTGTGGTGATTACAATGTCAGTGCTGTCTGTGAGCAGACAGGCTGTTTGCTCTGCCTGGGCTCTGGGTGATTAAAGTATCCAAGCTTGCTGGGAGCAGAGGAGCTGCTGTGCCACTCATCCCGCCTGACCTGTGGCTCTTCCCAGCATCCTGCATCTGCAGATCCCACTGTGGCTCCTGGGGATGAGGTGAGAGCACCCTGTGCTACATATACAAGGTGACTGAGTCAGAAAAAACAGGCTGTGTGCTTGAGATCCCGTCCTCATCTCATGCTCTCTTAGATTGGTGCTACCTCATTTAGGGCATTTATTGCCTCGTTCTGTTTGTGCAGTAAGTGGAATAACTTTGGCAGAAGCTTGGATAATAATTTAAAGTTTTTAGGTACATGCTGTACTTGGTTTCCCAGTAGCTTAAAAGCCTGTTAACAAGTGTCTTCTTCTCTAGGGATGGATGAATGAAATTTATAATTATGATCCAGAAACATACCATGCTACGTTGACTCACTCCGTCTATGTGCGACTCGAAGGAAGCACCCTACGACTTTCAAAACCCAATAAAAATATTTCTAGAAGAGCTGTGTACAATGAGCCAAAGCCTGAAGTCACCTACATCAGTCAAAAAATTTATGAACTAACAGATAGCAAGGTGAGTGCCTTACTTACATCTGATTTTAACAAAGAATACTTTGCAAATTCTTTTTAACTCTGAATTATTTTTTTCATTCCTCTATTTTCACGTTCTGTCATTATTTAAACAAAACTGTTGTTGTGACTAACTTGCGAAAGATTGCGCTGGGGAGGAGGATTGAGCAGGATTTGGAAGAAAGTACATATTTACACAATAAGGGAAAGGCATAATTTTCCTCTGGCAGTTGAGAGCAGAAGTTAACTCATGGGAGTTCTGAGACTCATTCCCAATGCATGAGATGACTGCAGAGCTGTTCTGAAGGTTACACCAAAATGCATCATCTTTAGTGGTTGTCTCTACCCCAAGGCAACATTTGCATTTCACTCAGAGGGGGAATGTACAAAGAGGAGAGTGAATGTGAAAGAGGAGAGTGAGAAGTGTCTGGAACATGACCTGTTCTGGGTACCCCCAGTCTAGGGAAGGAGATCAGGATTTTTGCAGTTGGAAGACTGCATCAACAATAATGCTGGGACAGCATTCCTACGTGTTGTTTGCCTCCCTCAAGTATGTGAAGAGTTGCCATGTGAAGTTGATTCCATTGGCATTGTATTAAGTAAAACATCAATACCTAATTATTAAGAGAATGGATTTTTTTAATGTCCTGCATCAGTCGAGGGCCTTGGCAGTACAGATGTAGGAGGAAACCATGCTTCACTTGACTGTAAGTGAGAGGAAGAAAGGGACCAAGGCAGTAGTGAGGAAAACCTCCCTCCTTTTCTCTGAGTCTGTATGGGAAAGGAGCGTGCTGTCAACTCTGCCTTCCGTTGAAGGAAGACAGTGAAAAAGATAAAGCAAAAACTTAGATTCCTGTCTTTTGCAGATTTGTTTTCCCATCATGAAGACAAGCAAAGCTGTCACATACTGGGGGAGCACTTCACTGATGGTGGTTCCCCATGGTATCTTAGAAAAATTTCCAGTACTTCCCCCCACCCAGCCCCAACTGATTACAGAAATGCCAAATGCCCTGACTGTAATAAACAAATGATGCCTGTTCTTCAGGTATTTGCCCACAGTTTTTGGAGAACATTACTGATTTAGACCCCACCTAAGAATTTTTAACTCTTTTTTTTTTTTTTTTTTATCTACTCTTCTCATCACTTTCATTGTCTTAATTCTATATAAGTATACTGAGTTTAGAATATAATTATCTGCAAATCAGTCTTATGGCTTGACTCTTACGTATTTGATGTGGCTGTCACCAACTTCAAACCCTCAATTTCATGAGGTGGGCATGAAAAGTTGTGTTCAAAACTCAGTTTGGACTCCAATTATTTTATCTTGTTATCTATTTATCTCCCCCTGGCCCCAGAAATAAAGTTACTGGATTTTCTATCTTTTCTGCAAATCCATGAGAATAAGATCATTTAAATGACAACAGAGTTTCTTATCCACATGGTATGAGCTGCTTAAATGGCCTTTGTTTTAATTGCAAGGCTTGGCTCACCAAAGACTTAGTGATAGTGAAACTTAGCAGTGTGTTGGACATCCACCAGCAATTTTGAGTTAGTTAAACTGGCAGATCCAGTGTGGGATCTTTATCTCTTGCATTCCTGTGTTCTTTACTTGAGTATAGAAACATAGAGGATACAAGTGAAAAATAAATTCATTTAACCCTTCCATTTATACTTCAGATTTCCCTGGTTCCCAAGAGCCTGGCACGGAAACGAATTTGGAATAAGAAATACCCTATTTGCATTGAACTTGCCAAACAGGATGACTTCATGGCTAAGGCCCAGATTGAGAAGGAGACTGCAGAGGAAAAGTTACCTGCTGAAAAAGTGGACTTGAACAACGAGGAATCCAAGAAACCTCAGGATGGAGCGAAATACACTTGCCAAAAGGATCAAGTGCTTTATCTCTTTGGAAGGACAGGTAGGGAGAAGGAGGAGTGGTTCAGAAGGTTCCTTCTTGCATCAAAGCTCAAGTCTGAAGCAAAGAAGCCACCCAGTTTGTGTGGGAGCAAGCCAGGTACTCAGATTTTGTATTTTTGTAGAAGTCTGTTAAAAGAAACAAACCAAAGTTATGTTTTGGTGTGCCACAGTGATCTTTACAAGCAAAAAATAATATCAAAGATACTCTTCTCCTTATCTTGGCCTCTCATTTCCACCTTCCCCCTACCTTTTCCCCTCTTGGCTCTATGCTTTCAACTATTACTATTTTTAGACTATTTTATATGAATACACTATTTTTCAATTACTGTAATAGCTCCTGTCGTATTTGTAAGGATGAATTGTTCAGTGTCTTTTTTTTCCTGTACATTAGAACTGATATCAACATTTGCAGTATTAGACTCAGTTCTCTTATTACCCATTTTTCTTCCTCCATTCTTCCTTCCACTGTAGTCTTCTGTAAAGGATAGAGCTTTCTCATGGGTTAGTGTCACAAGAAAACACATTTATCTGTTTAAATAAAAGGTCCTGCACTAATATATGTGAAAATATATATCTATGTGAACCAACAAACATATTCGTCTATAGTACTGATAAATTGTTTGGAATATTAATTTAAACCCATCCTCTGATACAATTTTAAACTTGAATGACTCATACTTTTCTGTCTTTATTCTCTGAGAAGCTTTTTAAAAATTAGTTAACATTATTGTTTCTGGCACATAACTTCTTGAAATGCAAATACAAAATTAATAGCTAATTAAAATTCTAATAGTTACATGCTTTTGACAGTCCTTTTAATTGTAACAGCCTATAATTAGATTAGGAAAAAAACCCTGTAGTCATAGGTGCATTTCAATCACCTGACTTTTATTTTAAGCATTCCCCAGCAGGGCTATTGGGAATTCTGCCATGTGTTATACATATGTGAGTGTCCATATTTAAATATGCTATTGATCAGCTGACACCTCCAGTCCC
>NW_008239056.1:1358099-1376566 GCF_000691975.1 Corvus brachyrhynchos | reverse complement strand
CTGAATCATAGCAAATATTGGCTAATTTGGGTTTAGGACCACCTAAACACGCAGCAGTGGAATTTACTTTTAGCCTTTAAAATAAGAAAGCACCATGCTGGTCTTTTTTCAGGAGAAATAGCTGCGGAATAAATGTGTTCCTTTAAAGTTTGATGATACACTGTGGTATTTGGCTGTCAGATTTATTCTCTGTTGAACAGGTACTATTCCTTTGAATTTAGGGGTGCTGCCAGCACACAGTAGAAGTGATAGTCAGTCTGGAGTTCTCACACACAGCCGGAGCAGCAGCAAGGGAAGTGCAGAAGAAATCACATCCCAGCCAAAGCACAAGGACCTGGCTGGCAATGTGAGGCAGAAAATGCTTCTGGACTACAATATTTATATGGCAAAGTGTGTTCCACAAGAAAAGAAAAGCCCTTCAGGTAGTCCAGTCTTCAGTGCAGACAGCAGCCCTACAGCTGTGAAAAAGGTAATACTTGTGCTCTAAAGGAATGGTGAACAAGGTCTGTAGCTCTTACTAATCCTTTGGCCTCCTGTACTGCATTTGAGTCACTCTCAGTAAACAGAACCTTAATACTAAGTACAACACTCTTAATAAACAGATCTTTAATGTTAAGCATGACCACTGTTTGTTTAAAAGCTATAATTCATATCTTGCATCTTTGTTTCCAGACTTTCACACGTTGCCCAGAAAAGTGAGTAGGAGGCCATGGTGGTGTAGCATATGAATAAACACATCTTGTGTTCCCCCAGGAAGACATATTCTAACCCCCAACAACTCCTGAAGCTGTGATGAATTTGCTGCTGAATCTGGCACGTGTCAGAAGTCATT
Organism: Corvus brachyrhynchos; assembly: GCF_000691975.1. Taxonomy (NCBI): domain Eukaryota; kingdom Metazoa; phylum Chordata; class Aves; order Passeriformes; family Corvidae; genus Corvus; species Corvus brachyrhynchos. The sequence continues at coordinate 1,375,734 of NW_008239056.1, read as the reverse complement.
CTATAAATAGATGAGCACTGCTGGCAGGGAACCTGCATCAGAGCAGAGGCTCCTCACCCAGCCGTCCTGGCAGAGCCAGGCTGCAGCCCTTATAAGCAGTTGCTGCCAAGAGATGATGTTCAGAACTGTAGCATCTACCTGCCTGTCTTAGAAAGTACTGCCTTTCTGCTGGCTTCAGGAGTTCTGCTTGGAGTAATGACGGGTGGTAAATTCTTCTGTCATTGCGGGCACTTCATGTGTTGTGTTTCCTTCATGAAAACTTCCTGTTTTTTCATGGTAGTGTGTGTACACACCCAAAATTATTTCAGCTGCCATGGCTTTTGTGTGTGTAGTCAGTGATGCAGCATCTGAATGTATAATATTTCCAGGTGTTTCAAGATGGTTCTCAAGGAAACCAAGACAATTCTCTTGGACTGTAAACAAAACCTTTAATGCAGCAGAGGGAACAATATAGTTTCCTGAATACTGTATACAAACATTGGAAGGAGGAGTGTGTTTTCATGTACTGTGTTTATCATCTATTTGTGGCGTTTACAAACTATATTTAAGGATGTAAGATCGGGTCTTGCTTTCCAATTTTTTGATGAAGTAAACAGTAGAGTAGAGAACCTGTTCTTCCAGATCTGACTGGGAAGAGAGTATCTTTTACTGCAAACACATTTCTAAGTCTGCCCACTCTGGGTTTTATCTGCTTTTTCTGCCAGAGGTTAAGTTACATACAAGTTTCTCATTTCATTGCCAGAGGTCAGTCTATATCTGTGTGGTCTCATTCCCTCTGCTGCACATCAGGATGATGACAGGCTCGTAGCAGCCCAGCTGATGCATTTGTAAAGCTGCTCCCTGTGCTGAGCATTTGGTGTTCTAAGCTGACCCAGGCTCTTAACACTGAACTTTACATGTAAATCAGGCCTTTTCTGTCCTTATTTTATAAAATTTATAGGGCTGTATAACCTGCTTTATGTTTTCAGTTGACAGATGCCAACGTGGAAGCTGAAGAAGAAGAACAGGAGGTCTGGGTGAATGCTCTGCTCGGAAGAATATTTTGGGATTTTTTAGGAGAGAAGTATTGGTCTGATCTAGTGTCAAAGAAGATCCAAATGAAACTTAGCAAAATAAAGGTATCTGATCTGGAGACATGCATTATACACTCCTTGTAAAGGAAATGAAACACATGATCTTTGAGTTTTAAAATGGTACAAGGAAGACTTATTTCACACTTATATGTAAAAGACAATAAATGTGCTACAGAATTCCAGTTCAGTTTCTGATGGATCTCAGCATGTTAACTTTGCTGCTTCTGTTTAAAATGAACTACAGCTGGATTAGCTAATCGTATCTGTCAAATTTTTATGTAAAAATTAGAAGTATTACTGTACTTACATTAGGGATAAATAGAACTGCATATAAATGAGGAAATCTGCTTTGGGAAATAGTGGATTGCTTTTAAGGTGGAGGACGTCAGGGAACCAGAACTGTAATGTGTTCCTGTTAACTTCAGACATAAACTACTTTCAGGAGAAGTGGGAGCAATAGTTACAGGAAAAACTCTGTGGGGTGACAGGACACAGCTTCCATTAGCTGCACCACCTCAAGGGTGAGGGGAGGAGTGATGCTTTTGAGTGACTTCTCCATCTTCCCCTTGCCTTCCTGTAACCCTTCTGAACAGCAGTTCATCACAGGCCTTCAGCTCCTAGTGTTTGGGGAGGAGTTCACCTGTTCCTAAAGGCAAAGGAAGTTGTTGCCTTGCTGACAAACCTAAAGGCAAAGGAAGTTGTTGTTTTGCTGACAAAAGCTCAGAAATTTAGCTGCCAGCACCAGCTGTGAGACAGTGGTGCCTTTGCTCTGGGAAATAACCAGTAGCCTAATTCTGCCCTGTCTGCTTCCACAGTTGTGACAGCAGAGTACCCAGACATCTCATTGGAAACATTTTAAGTGGAAAGACTGGGAATGGGGACTGGATGTATTTTTGATGCGTTAAAGCAGTGTCTGTTCACAGGAGATATATTTTCTATCAATTAGAAATATTTAAGTGAATAGATACCCAAATCATCATGATTCTGTGCCTCTATTTTACTAAAACAATTACACAGATTTAAAATGTAATGTTCTGTGAAAGAATTTGCCAAAGATAAAAGAAGCTGAGACGTTGATAAAACCAATGATAAAATATGTGACTGAAGTTAAAATTCAAAGAAGTCTTTGATTTTTATTCACAGTGAAATAGGATTTACACTTAATTCTTGAGTTTTTTTACATACTTTGACTAAAAAGCATGCTGGAAGTTTAAGGTCAGCATCTTAACTTCAATACAGATGCCCAATCTCTCCCTAAAAAGTTTTTAAACTGGAAACGGTGAAATTCTAGAATAGTAAGAAATTTGTGTAATTATGTTCGTGTTCTTTCACTGGTGGCACTTCAGCTCAGTCTTAATGACCTTAAGTTTAATGACCTTTCTTCTCTCGGGAAACTGGTATTTAGTTCCATGACATGTATTTGACTTTTTATATTCTGTCCTTTTAGCTGCCCTACTTCATGAATGAGCTGACTCTGACTGAGCTTGACATGGGGATAGCAGTGCCCAAGATCCTTCAAGCCTTCAAACCTTCTATTGATCACAGAGGTAAAATACAAAAAGCCTTCTGGTTTTGCCTTTGTATCTGTGGAGAACAGAATTTTGATCTGTTTATCTTGTGGATGTTTTAGGTACATTTAATAAGAGCTTTTTCTGAGATACTCAGGGGTCTTTATCTCAGGCTTGGTGTAAATGTAGTTCTGTATATATGGAATTGTGATTGTGTCTTTCCATAGGAAATAATTACGGAACTAAACTAAAATTTGCATGCAACGGAGATGCAGACTTTAATACTAAAAACTTCATGCCACGCAAATCACTGACTAAAAGCATGAGGATAGTAAGTGCTAACCTTTCCCTCATAAAACTGAATGAAACAGACTTTGGGGAATTATTAAAATCTTCTTGGATGTACATTAGTTAATGCTGCCTGTTGTATCCAAATGCTATTGTTTGCCTTTATCTGCTTGAGACTTGCAACTCTTTGGGGAAAAGCCTTATCTATAAAACACTGGGTACTTTGCTCTCAACTTTTCCAAAGAATATTTTCCACTGAGCTTTATAAACAAAGCATGTTTGGAAAGAGAAAACTGTTTTGTTGTCATGAGGAACAAAATCTGTCTTTTTCAGAGAAATAATAATTGAATAGATGGAATAGGTGGAGTGCAGTCAGTATTTGGGGAACTAAAACATATTGCTGCTTCTTGCCTTATGCTTCCTGTGTGGGACAGCAGGTTCTTCACAGTACTTAAGAAGTCCTCCAGTGTTCTCAGTAGAGTGGCTGCACCACTGGTAGAAGTTTTATTTTGAGTTAGGGAACAAAGGAAAACTTTAAAAAATCTTTACATGTGTGTTTCTTGTTAAGTGATTTCATGGTTTCTTTTTAATCAGGCTTTCCTTTCAGGGTTCTTTTCAGTGTGTTTCCCTTTGCCTTGATTTAAACATTTTTTGAATTCTATCTCTGTTCTTGTAACTTTTGTAACCAAAGACTGTAGTTCTAAGTCATGAGATGGGATTTAGGAGACTGAACACTTGGCTTCAAGTAATTACTGAAACAGCAGTGAGATCAATTAGTTCCTTCAGTTTCTTGTTCAGTTAAACTGTGACAAGCAAACATTTATGGTAGGATTTCTAATCATTTTGACTTCTTCCATACTGTTGAATGACATGTGAACTCTTTAGAGTTTTTAAGAGTGAATAGAGTTTGCAGTGAATAATTACTGGAAGAACTGGTTCTCTTATTATATTAAAAGGGTATAAACAAGGGGATGATAATTGGAAATGCTTGTTTTCAATAAATAACAATAAATGTATTTCTTGGTAAGTTGATCTATGGATAAACGACTTGGTTTATTGGGGAATATGGGGAAAAAAACCCCTAAAGTTTCAGGGCAGTATCCAGAATGAACACTTCTAAGTTTTGGGTTTTTTTAAATAAGTGTTTGAGGTAGCCTTTTTGAGGCTTTATTGCAGTTACTAATTGTGATGTGCTTTGTTTCATTCTTACTCTTTTTTACCAGTGCTTGGTTACAAGGAAAATACTTTTTTTACTATATGCCTTCTCAAAATAACTAAATTTGTTAACAGACAATGTTAGAAAAAGATCTTGTTTCTGGTAATACAGTCCTGCTTGGGTGACAGCATATGCTATAGCTTTTACTGTAATTCTGTCAAGGCTAGGCAACCAGAAGATGGAATAAATTATACCATCTGCCCAGTTCTTCACTCCTCTCCGTCCCTTTTCCCCCCCTGGAAAAAGCATATGAACATTTTCTGGTCAGAAGGAATTTTCCCTCTCAGTAATGGCATCCTTTGCTTAATTTGATCTACTGTTAAAATAACATTGATGATTGAATCCTGCTGGCTCACTGATTATCCAAAAAGTCTGTGTAGCTGTTGTCTTGTTTTTTATGATCTTACTGATCTACTGTAAAGAGGAGAAATCTTTATAAGCTTGTGTTTGAGTTCGTGTTTTGTTTTTAGAATAGTGTTAGAAAAACTGTGATGGAAAAGAGTTATTTGGGTTAGTAAAGCACCAGCTTGCCTTCATCCTGCTTCCAGCATGTAACCTCACAGGGTGTCAGTGACTAGGTCTTCGGGAGCTGCCTGTATTTCTGTTATCACAAATGGGTGGGATTATGATATGGATATGTTTTTGCAGAAAAGAAAACAGTAGTTCTTTAACTGATAAAGTGTGACTTTTCCAGATCAATAAAACACAAAGAGTAGTTACTATTTGTCCTGGTTTCAGTTTTATTCACCATTAATTGCTTCCAAATAAGTAAATAAAAGTGGAATGGGTCAGTAGTTGATGTGCCGGGTACTGGTGAGGGAATGTTTTGTGCAGCTGCAGTATCTGGAAAAGGAAGATACATAATCTCTGTTTAGTGGCATCTGTGTTCCAATCTCTGGATCACAAATACCTACAGCTTTGGTGCAGGGTGTCACTTAAAAGGCACGAGCTAATCTTAAAGTATTCCCAAGGCAATTCTTTTGGAGACTGCAAAAAGCAAATAGTTGGCACAGACAATAGGATTTAACTTAATATTGCATGTCTAGAATTGTCTAAGTAATGACCCTGTTTACTGTGAATCATAAAAGAATGCCTGTAGCTCAGTTACTGAGGGAACCTTGTCACAGTTCTTCAATATACCACTGGCAAAACAAGAGGCTGCAGGCTGTGCTGTGAGAGAAGCAATATTGCTCTGGGATTTTAAGTTGTGCTTCACTTGGACAGCATCAGTGATGTAGAGGAGTGTCCCCATTACAGGTTGGCTTGGAGCAATGCTGTAAATAGTTTCGAAGTGAATCCCGGATGGTATTCTATTTCCTTTATCTCATTTCAGATCTCTTAAGCAGTTTAGGTGTGTGTAAATCACCGTAATTTTTTTTTAGACCATTAGCTGTACTCACCGCTCTCTTTCAGTGTGTCTTGGATTTGTATCTGGCTTTGTTCCATGAGCTTAATGTGATCAGAAAGCTTGTTTTGTGATTGCTCTTAAAGTGGCATATTTTCTATTGTTTATTCTAGGACTATGGATTGATTTGGAAATGTACTACAATGGATCTTTTCTAATGACCCTAGAGACCAAGATGAACTTGACCAAACTTGGTAAAGAGCCTCTTGGTGAAGCACTTAAGGTTGGCGAGATTGGCAAGGAAGGGTAAGGGACGGCAGTGGTGCTTTCATTGTGAAAAGCTGGGATTTTCCTTGTACATTTGCAGCTCTGGCTCTGCAGTAGATTGAAGGGAGTTTTGGGGATGTTTCATACAAGTGGGTGTGGAACGTGGCTTTTCCGTGCAACTTTATTGTTTGGTTGCACTATTGAGAATCATCTTAATAAAAGGCTTCTGTGGTACAATTATCTTTTATATATATTTCAGTAGGATTTTAAAATGTCCTGTGACTAAAATTTAGTTTTGTCTTATGCATGATTTGGGGTTTAGCCAGATAAAACTCAGATACTGGAAATACATACATGCAGAAATAGACACATGTAACAGGCTACTGCTGCATGGTACAGCTACAACTGGAAAACATGAAGTAGTATACAATATAAATAGACTCTAACTGTTATGTAAAGACTTTTTCAATGGCGTTTTTGCATTGTGGGAGTAATCGCTTTCCTGCTTTAGTCTTTATTTTTCCTCATAGCCATCTTCTGTTTGCCTGCTATGTCTAAGTGAAATGCCTTATGTAGATGAACTAATTAGAAAACACCATACAGTGACTTACCTCCTTTGTATTTGTGCTTTCCCTCTCATTTTTGCGATGTTTCAATGTCACCCATCTGTCCACTTGTGTTAATCTAGTGAGTGGCACCTCTCAAATACCCATCCCTGGATGGATCCACTCCCAGCTGTGGAGTGTCCATTTTTCTGGTGCTGTATTCTCTTTGTACTTAAGAAATCTGCAGTCCCTGAACAGTAGGTGGTCTCTGATTTAATAGACAACCACTGCCTACAAATCAAGAAAATAGTCTCTAAATCTGGCCATTTGTTTAGCTATGAACAAAATGGTATGGTCTTTCACAATTAAGATACTAGATGCTTTGTATACTCATGTCGTAGCTCTGACCATTTATTCTGAGATATCTTGAAGTGATACTTACAGCAGCACTATATTTCAGTGCAGTCATGACAAGAAAATAAACGTGAAAAAAACTAATGGCTGAATGATCTCATACACTGGTCAAAATTCAGAGGATTTAAAATCAACCTAGATTGTTGTTGTCACTGCTTGAAATAAATATTTCTCAATTTACATCGGTATAACTGGTAGGTGTGAATTTTTCAAAATCCCTTTAATCCTGCCTGCCCAAAAAATGGGGGATAGAGGAGGAAATGTCTAGACAAATCAAATTCTTGCTTTTCTTCCCCACCCCTTCAGGATTTTCTTTGTGTATTTTCATATCTGTTCAGTGCAGGAACAGCCTCAGAAATAATTAGTGAACACACTGGTTTCATATTTAAAAATCAGGTTGCTGCTGGCTGAGCAATAGGCCCCCCAGCAAGGCAGATTTAACTGCCTGTAGCCAAGCAACCGATTACTTGAAGGTATCAGCATTAACTGCATTGCTCCCTGCGCAGGGCCTGGGATGTTTCAAAGCTCAGGACCAGGTACCAGCTTTACATAAAGAGCGGTCTAATGTATTCTAGTTTGGGTGAGGGTTTTTTGGTTACTTGTTTGTTTGGTTTTTTTCCTTAAACAAAGTGGATATTAAATAAATTGAGGACTGAAGAGTATAGAACAGTTTGATTCTCATCTATGCATTCCAATGTGTTAGTTAATTTTAATTCTACTGGCTTTTTAAATTATCAGTTGACAATTGCTGTGACAAATCAAATTACTCTGCATGTGTTTGCATCCATGGTCATGTTGTCAGTAAGTGATGTGTGTTGATTGCTGAGCTCATTTCTGGCCCTTAAGAGCTCAGAACAAACCATCGCTTGAGATGCAGTAACCACAAAGTGGTGTGAGAAAGGCACTTACTCATCCAGAGAGAGGAGGCGGGGGGAAACAGCTCTGGGGTTTAACTGTCTGTGGCTGTTGTCAGTGTAAAGCGAGACAAATGGGTCACTGTTGCACTTGCTGTTTGAAATAGAAGTGAAGTGTGCTGAGACACAGTCTGGTAATGCTGTCTTGCATGCCCTCTCAGGAAGATGCTGCTCTCAGAAAGGGTGGGAAACTGTTTAATTGCCAATTTTATAAAATTAATACATTACAGATTCTGCTAAACAGGAGATGAGGCAAAAGCAGGCAGGTTAACTCAAAGTTATTGCGGCTTCTTACCCCATCAGTCCTTTTGGCTGTGTTGAACCACATAAAAACAAACTGACAAATGGCAATTCATAAAATATTGTGCAATCTTTACAGGAACAATACAGTAGCTCCAAAGTGATTTTTTTTTTTTTTCTGCCAATGTTTGTGCCATATAAATGGTCCATTGTATACAGAGCTCCCTGAAATCTCACTCAAGCTTATTTATTGTTGCTTTGTTTAATGCGAGGAAATCCTGTGGCCTGACCCACTTGGTGCTTGTGAGGCACTTCAGAGGACCCCTATAACCAGGAAATAAAAAACTTCCTTATAAGAAGGTGACACCTTTGAAAGCCCTGAGAATGCCCTGGGCATGCTTTGAGTTGGGTGCTACAGCGTGCACAGAAAAGAGAAGTGAGGTCACACCCTGGTAGAAAACGTGTAGTTTGAATCTGACCTAAAACTGAATTTCTGTGAGAAACAGCTCCAGTGTTGCTATTTGGGCCAGTGACAGGCACCACCCGCCACCCCCACATCCTCAAGGAGGTGGCTCAGTTTGCTTTGCTCCTTCACTCCTCTGCACATACAAAATGGTGCTCTGGATAGGAAGGTTTGTGATTCTAATCCCGTAGCCTGGGTAGGAAGTTCTTCAGTGTAGACAGGACCTGGGATCACTGCTCCAGTTGGGAAGGAGTTGCACCTGACCTGTCCCTTTACATCAGGACTTCATGCAGCAACTACCAGTTTGTTCTGTGTACAGAATAACAGGCAGTGGCCTCAATCCATGCCCTGCGTGAGGCTATTAATGCTTCAAAAACATTTCCAAGAACACACATGCACACAAAAAGAAAGAAGACACAGCTATAAACTGTATTCTGAACGTGCTGTAGAGTATTACAGTCCTGGGTATAGTCCCTAGGGTGAAAGCCATGTGCTTGTGAAGCCTGTGTTGTGTAACTCCTTCAAGCTCTTGCATTCAGTGAGATCTGTTAATACTAAAGTGTATCCACTGTATCCTTCTCTGATTTAAATCTGTTTAAAAGATTTGAAATTTTTCTTGTGATTGTGTACATAAATTCTTCCACAGTTTAAGTCTAGGAATTAGTTACTACTGTGTGGTATTTTGTACCCAAAGGGCAGCACTTATTACTTTACTTTTTTCCCCATGGCATTCAAACAAAATGACTTGTCCAACCCTAATTCTGCTCAAATAATGGAAAACCACGAGCAGCAACAGAGATGCTTCCAAATGTATTTTGAATAATCTCCACATTTGATTTGAATTTGTAGAATAGCCACCCCCATGCCAGCCTCTTTCATGAAGGATTATGTTCCACTGGGGAAAACAGATTTTCTGTTTTGAAAGCTGATTCTGACAGACTGACTTGAGAGTGGGTTTGATTTTGTTCTTTTAGATAGCATTTATAAAAGAGGGGAGGGGACAGTTCAGAGACCTGTAATGTCAGCCAAAGCTGTACAGTATGAATAGCTATTTAAGGATATTACATTTGACCTGGAAAATTGCATTGTTTCAGTTTCAGGCCAAGGGCATATTGTCTTGCAGACAGTGATGAGGAATCCTCCAGCGCTGGGTCTTCAGAGGAAGATGATGCTCCTGAGCTGGCAGGAGAGAAGCAGGTGACCCCAGGAGGAGAAGGGTGAGATGTTTGTTAATCCTTCCCTCCCCCCACACCTGATACCTGGTGTCAGTCCTGTGATGCACTTTGTCCCCCAGGATGGCAGAGTGTGAGTATATCCAAGCAATGAAGCAACCCCAGTTGCCCATTTCCAGGGCAGAGGGCAGCAGTGGAGCCCTGTTCACCCCAGCCCTGCAGGGACTGCTCCAAGCTCCACTGGGCACCTTCCAGTCCCTTCACTACTGGATTGCTGGGAGGCCAGAGAAGTTCTGGGGACTTTCACCAGCATGTCCTGCCTGGTAGCAGAGCCAAGAACAGGATTTTGTGTGAAAACTTGAAACCCTCTCTATGCAGTATTATCCCCGCACTGATCCTGCCGATCCTTTATTTCCAGTGTTCCATTTTCTTTTCTTTAAGAAAACAACTGTTACTCAAGCCTATTTTTCTTGCTCAGTTTTGTGTTAGGTTTTTTTTTTCTCCTTGAGGACTTCATGTGTCTGCGCTGTGCAATACTGCCCTCTGATGCTGTGGACAGATTTCAAAGAAAATTTCCCAACATCAGCGATGTCACATCATTCCTTGTTTCGGTTGCTGTTCTGATTTTTTGCTTTCTGCATCTGATTGCAATTATACCATGCAATGAGAAAACTGTAGTCAGCCCAGAATGTCTGAGACAATCACAATGTTTTCTATGTCTGAACATATCTAAGTGATTTTTACAGTGAATGTACCAGAAGACTCATGACTTATTCAAAATGTTCCAGGGAATTTTAGCGTTTTACTCCTAAACGCTTTTGAAAATTGTGTGAAGAGTTGTTTGAATTACTGCAATTGATGCATTTCATATCTTCTGCAAATTCATAGATCATGTACAGAATTCTTTATCAAGAGGACAAAGAGAGAACACGAAGAATCTTAATGTAAAATACTGAAAACATTTTCTTACATCTTATTATTAAAAATCTGCATTACTACCACTATAAAATCTGATGAGAGAGTAACTTCTTTCTCTGGGTAAAGATACAGCTAGTATAACATCCCATAATTGAAATTTATTTACCCTTTTTATATCAGCTGAACATTTTTTTCTCCTGTGTCATGCTAAGGACAAAACTCTGTAAGTCTGTGTAAGAATGATAATATTTTTTCCCTGGATAGGAAAATGTCATTTCCTTAGGAAGATTATCTCTGCTACATAACACAAGAGCCACAATTAGACATGATATAGTGTGTGGAAAATACCAAATGTGCTATTTTTGGAGTGTATATTTCCAACATGAGATAGGGGTGAGAAAAAACATTCAGTCCTTAAAGCATCTGTTTCAAAAGCCAGGAATGCTGTCTGACAATTGCCAGGAAAAGCCCACTTTTTGCAGTCATAGTTAACCATTTTTGGAATATCATTCCACCCACTGCCAAAACCGTTTTCCTCCTCTTTTTCAGCATCCTTATACTCGAAAATGCTATGGTTTTTAAGGTTAAAATTTTAAGGTTAAAACTAAAAACTTTTTGTTCAGCGCACACAGTTAAATAATTAGTTGGGCCTTCTATGCTGATGATTCGTGCAAGTCTTAGTGCATCAGTGTCTCGACAATTTTTTTGGAATGGTAGTAGACAAGTAGTCACTTCTCATGCCAGCTTGCTGGCATAAATGATATAAGTGTATTTGCAGTTTTAAAAAATGCTGCGTTTCCAGTGCCATCTGGGAAGGAGTGTTCAGACTGAACAGAGTTTCTGCCAGACACTTGTAGCTGCCAGACTACAGCTGCTGGGTGCAGGCTCTGGGATGTACTGCTTGGCCAAGTATCTGTTCAGAATTTTTGTATCAAAAGCTTCAATGATTGAATAGAAAATCCATGTCTGTCTTAGCAAATAGGTTTAAGAAAGTTATCTTGATATCCTTTTTCTATTCTCTATGTAAAGGTATGTTGGAGGACATCGGACAAGTAAAATCATGAGAATTGTGGATAAAATTACGAAGTCAAAATACTTTCAGAAAGCAACAGAGACTGAGTTTATTAAGAAGAAAATTGAAGAGGTCTCCAATACTCCATTGCTGCTAACAGTTGAAGTACAGGAGTGCAGAGGAACACTAGTGATTAACATTCCACCTCCACCCACTGACAGAATATGGTAAGAGGAGCTCAGAGCAGAGCTGGGCAATGTTTCAGGTGTGCTACCCGAGGGGTTGCAGCTAAGAAAAAAGGTAAAGCCTGGCTCAAGTGGGTTCTGGGCAAGGTGCAATACAAATTAGTTGTAACTGAGGTCAGAACTATTATTAAGAGAAAATTGTTACAGGTTTAAGTACTTGATTTGCTGGGGTGTCTGTAATAAATCCTGCTCTGTGTTCTCTCCCAAGGTACGGCTTCCGAAGGCCTCCCTACCTGGAGTTAAAAGCGCGGCCAAAACTTGGTGAGAGAGAAGTGACTCTGGTTCATGTAACAGACTGGATAGCAAGGAAACTGGAACAGGAGTTCCAGGTGTGTTTCCTTTACATTTGCCTTTCCTTGATGATACTCATTAACCCCAGTTAAAGGGGTGAGGTGTTTAATTTTCACATGTCCCATATTTAATGTATAACTAGTCATGTCGTCCACTGCTCCCAGTCAGTGGGATGGATGTTGAGAACTTAGTTGAAACTGACTGCTGGGATGGTCTCAAGATTCTGTGTAGCCCTGGGTGGAAATCTGTTTTAGAGATGAAAATGACATTTCTTTGAAATAGGTACCGTGGTAAAATTTGTAGTACTCAAATAAGAACATGATCCTACATATTCTTAGATGATAGAGGGCCAAACTGTTGCCTAAAATTAAGAACAGATAAGGCACTACTTCCTCTTACTACTTCCTTTAAAGTAATTTTTTAAAAATCACGTTGACCACAGTGCAAAAAGGAAAAAGCCCCCTCCAAATACATGTAGGATAGGAATAGTGACCAGCTTGATTCTGGACTCCAACTTATACAATCAAGCAGAAATCAAAACCAGTTATTTTACTAAAAGTGCAGTTTGAAAGTACATGGATGGGTAAGAGCTGAGAAAGCAATTAGGAAAAGTTGGTGATGTTTCCTGTAGTGCCATTTTAATTGAATGAATATTCGTATTTCTGAGTTTCATTTACAACTGTAACACCACAAAATGGCTTCAGTTAATGGGTGCTGCACTGACTCAAACAACACTGAGCTCAAGAACCTTTTATCTGTAAATTTGTTGCATTTTTTAAACTAAAATTGGAAGACTAAGGTTTCAAGTGACATATGAAATGTAACTTGATTTAATTGCATCTTTTTCCCAGAAAATCTTTGTCATGCCAAACATGGATGATGTCTATATTCCTTTAATGCACTCAGCCATGGATCCCCGCTCCTCCACATGCCTTCCTCAAGATCTGAGCACAGAGGCCTCTGATCAGCCATGACATGTGAAGACTCTTGCAGTTTACAGTATTATAAAAGTTTCTCTCATGGTTCTATAAACTGTGCTGTAGTTCTCATCCTTAACTTGTGCCACTCTCCCCCCTCCCAAGGACTGCCTATCCCTGCTCCTGTGTGCTCACTTGCCTGGTTATTGTTCCCATGTACTTCAGCTACATGAAGTTCCATTCCATTAAGCCGTTGATTTATTTTTGTACTGGCTGCCATCAGGATTTTAACTGGGAGGCTGAGGTGACCTGTTCTTGGGGGGAGGGAGGAGGAACTCAAATGTAATAGATCAAGGAGCTTGTCAATGCACCTTTAGTTCAGCTTGTTTTCATGCTCTGTTAATACGCATTAAAGCATTGAAAAGTTGTGTGGCAGCAAAAGGAACTGCATGCCAAATGGGAAAAATCCTAAATAAGGAATTAATTTATGAAACTGGAAGAATATTTTTCTTTCTCAGGCAGTTGGAGGTGTAGAATGAACTGTTTTATGTTCTTTCACTTCTGCAGTCAATAGCTTGTGTCAAGCAATCAAAATATGAAATGCTTTCAGGATAAAAGAATGTAAATTGGATGTATAGGTAATATTGTGATTCAGTGTGCTATATACACATTACTTTTTTTCATACAGAAATTGTGCTTTTTTTGGGAAGCAAGTAGCCATAGAACACACAACTATCAATGAAGGTGGGACTGTCAGATTTTTGTAAATGAGGAAAAAAAGTTGGTAAAGCCATGAGACCAAACCATAGCAAGCCGCCTTATAGTGAGGTACAATCACCTTGGTTCCTGATTAATTCTGAATGTTTATAAAGACATGAGCACACACACCAAGTGTCAACACTGCACATCTCCAGAAGTAGTAACCTAACTGTGCATAGAGGCTCTTGCTGTGATGGAACACCAAGTTCTGACAGGAGTTTGTTGCTGTGAGTCTTTTCCATTGCACTGTGTTTACACCCAAAGCATGGGCCCGAATCCTCAGTTACAGCCCAACGTGACATCACCTGGTGCTCATGGAAGCAGCTGTGGCTGACAGATTTTGACCCCTATGCATTGGTTTCTTGGACTTCGTGGCATAGGAATTCAAGCATTGCAGTTGTTTGAGCTGATCATGATTAAAGACTCTTTCTGCTAATTAGTGGCCAAAACTAAAGGGGAAGGGGGAACTAGCTTTTATTTCTGTCAGGTGTAATGAATCAAGGCTAAATGTATGCAGTAAATTCAAGGCTTGAACACTACATATCCACTCCTTAACACAGGTTATTTTTCTGATACTCAGTGTTGCCAACTATTCATGGATGTCAGAAAATGTTTTAGTTTACAAAGAAGGTGAGTTTTGGCTCTCCTTCTGTAATTTTTTTTTAAAGTAATTTTTAAAGAAATTTTTTGTATGTTGTGTGGTCACATTTGATGTAAATCAAGATTTCCATGTATAACTTGATGATTTACCATCTCTAAAAGAAACTATTATATTGAAGGTTTTTTAAACAGCACCTTGCCTGAAACAAATTAGCATTTAATATATTTAAAATTAATTCTATATTTGAACACCTATTTTGGTTACCTTTAATTGAAATATTAGTAGTTATATTTGTTACCTGAACTCCTCCTTGACCATTCCAGGCTGTGTATATTCTGGGGTTTGCTGATTCTGTAGGCATTATTTGCCTTTCATGAAGTCTGCATGTCTTGTACACAGGTCTTTTATATGAGTTAATTTATATGTGCAATAACTGAAGTCAAAGGACTAGATGCACTAACGCGTAAACAGATTTAGACTTATGTAATAAGACTCATATTGCACTTCATAAACTGTGGGTAACTACACTCTGCTTGGTTTTATTAAATAAATTTATCCCATGTCGAACAAATCAGTAAATTTTATTTCTACAGCATTTAGCCACTATCTAGTGCAAGTTGTTTAAAAAACTTCAGAAAGGCAGCTTCCTAACATGAGCATGCCCTGTGCCTTATGGACTTTTATATACAGGTACTTGGTCATTGTGGCATATGACAGCTTCAGGGTTAACCAATGCCGAGCTTTAAAAGGAAAAGCTAAATTTAAGTTTTATTGTCATGAAACTAAGCTTCACCAAAGCAGTTAGTATTCATATGAGAACTATGCTTTAAAAACGTTTGCATAACTGGCAAAACTGAAAGGATTACCACCAGTTACAGAACAGAGCAGACATGCATCCACTTCTGCTAACCTCACAGAGACTCTTCAGGGTAATTATTCCTTAGTCTGCCTAGACTCTGCCCTACTCCTGGCATCCCTGTTCAGATCTTTTGTATTTACAGAAAATGCTGTACTTCCTGGTATTAACACATCTAAGAAAGAGTGGCCCTTTAAAATGCTGCAGCTTAGTCACGGTAGTCAAATTCTCATTTTGTTTTGCACCATGTATGTACACGACCCCCAGCCCTGGATGCTCCAAGCTCATTCACCCAGCTGCTTTACTCCTGCAACAAGCTAGGCAGGAATCCCAGGACTTTTCTAACCATTTAAGTCCTTTTTACAACTGAATCCTGAACTACTTAAAACTACGGCCGTGGCGTCGGCTAGCTTGAGTCGCATGGAACCGACTCTGCTTTGGCCCCGACACCGCCCTCCCGTCAGGAACAGGCTCCTCCTTGCAGGAAGCGCAAGCAGCAGGATCCGGAGCAATGCGCGCCCCCCCGCCGCCGTATCCCCGGAAGGGTGACGCAAGCTCGCAAACAATGTCCCTTGCTTTTAAAAGCGCCGCCCGGGTCGGGCCGAGCAGCGCCAGTTATTAACAAGCGCTTCGCTGTAGCACCGCTGCTTGGCCGGCGGCGCTAGGCGGGCACCGCCGGGTCAAAGGCAGTGCAGGCACGCGCGGAAGAACCAGCCGGACACGTTCTGGGGGACACAGCTTTATTTACCGCCGGTCCCGGCAGCCGGTCGCCGCACAAGCCCTGCAAAACACCGAGAGAAAAGGGGAGGTTATTGATGCGGTACACCGCGGCCGCCCCGCAGGGTGAACGCAGCCGGGACGCTCAGCAGTAGTTTTGCTTCATGCATGTCAGCAGTCTAACACGTGTCAAAAGACATCACCGCGGCCCGGCCTCACCGCCCACCCGCTTGCCCGCTGCACTCCCCCCAAGCCTGCTCACCTCGCCAGCCACGCCGAAAGAGAGGCCCAGAATCCGCCGCGCTCTCCTTTATAGAACGTCCAGCCCCGCCCTCCTCGCCCAATAGAATTGGAATCCGGGGACACGTGCTGATGCGGGTGTGGTTGCGCGCGAAGGTGGGCGGGGCTGCGCGAAGGCAGCGGGGGGGGCGCGCTGAGGCGGCGTCGGGAGGTCAAGCGGAAGGTCTGACGGACCTTGGTGGTCTCGTGTCGGTCCCGGCGTGTGAGGCAGCTTTTCGCCTTTTCAGGAACAGTAATACTCCTTCTACTTTGCTCTAGCGTTTTGTTGCTGTGAAGAAATAGGGCTCAGTATTAAAAATATAAAAGCTCAGGCCCCGGTCAGATCTCTCCCCGTAGAGCGGGTGCTGGCTGAGGTGGTTCCTGAGGGGAGCAGCCAGGAGCAGAGTGCACTCACCAACGCTCGGCTCCCCTCCTACCTCAGCCGTTTTTAGTTATTTTTTCTGTCTCCTGTGAGGCTGTGGGAGACACTCGTGTGAATATAACTCCAGTTAGGATCTGGCACACTCCAGCGTTTGTACAGCAACTGATAAATTCCTCCTGTAATGTAGCAGGCTGTTGCTGCCACGGCATACACAGTGTGTTTAGGGGTTTGCTTGTGCTCAGATGGTACAAATTCTTAAAAGTCAAGGCCACCATAAAGAAATGCATCGGAGAACTGGAATCACAGCAGGGTTTGCAGCTGCAGCATATTTTCATGTATTCTGACTTGCAGGTCAAGTCATCATTAGGTTAAGGCTCTGAGGCACAAGGTGGGATTGTTGGGGTGTCCTGTGCGGGAGTTGAACTCGATGATCCTCGTGGGTCCCTTCCAGGTCAGGATATTCTGTGATTCTGGGTAATTATTACATCTCCTGCCCACCATCAAAGGCAGGCTCACTGTGGGAGCTGGTGTGTGTGTATGGCATGCCCAGAATTCCATGTGCCCTGCAGCTCTATTAGTGATATCACTGTTAAAAATCAAACAATATGTACAAGGACAAAGTGGCTTTGTTATATAAATAGGTGGCTGAACACTGGGCCTTTGCCAGGCACTCTAAATTGACTCTCTTCTGTTTAAAGCTTCTTCCATTTGGTTCAATACCTTTTGTGTTTATTTTTACCTGTTCAGAAAAGCCTGGACCTGTTTTTTTGTTTCAAAGGGGCGTGTTGGGTTTTTTTTTTGCGTTTATTTAAGGCCTTGCAAGGCACAGGGTTAACAGTGAGTTTGTCAAAGGCAGGAGCTATGCCAAATAAATTTGGCCTGATCTGTTCTGAAAGTACAAAATCAGTAGGAAAACAAGAATCACAGAGTCATCAAGGTTGGAAGAGACCTTTAAGATCATCAAGTCCAAGCGTCCACACAGCACTGCCACTGTAGCCCCTAAACCATTAAATATCATCGACTGCCAGTTCCAGATGCCTCAAACACCTCCAGGTATGGTGGCTCCACCTCCCCTGGGCAGCCTCTTCCGTCGCCTGACCACCCAATTATTCCGGGCAGGGTGGTGCAGGGCGAGGGAGGCTACTGGTGCTGCCTGAATTTAGGTATTTTTTCATAAAAACAAAGCAGCAATAGCCAGCTGCCATCGCACCCC
>NW_008239056.1:1310506-1357769 GCF_000691975.1 Corvus brachyrhynchos | reverse complement strand
GGGAGGGCCGGGTGAGGGGAGCCGGGGGGCTCCCGCCGCGCTTAACGAAGGTTTGCCGGGGGTGCCCGCAGCCCGGAGGCGTCCGCCGAGCCAACACATCACCTGGTCCATTGCTAATGCCGTGTGCCCTGTGTGCACAGGGCGAGGGGCTGCAGCCCCACAGCCTGACCCAGCCCCACAGCCGTGTACCTGCAGCTGTGCCCCACCTGGCATGAAACCTCGAAATATAAAAATACAGTTAATTTCCCACGAAGCAATTGTAAAAAGTGGCACAGAGAAACTTTTGAAACAGTAGTACAAATAAACTTTTGTAACCTGAAACTATGTAGATGGATCGGGAACCAGTGAGACATGCTAGAAGGTCTGCTCTGTCCCTTAATAAGTGGAGGGGTTTGTTTTCTTTCTGGAAAAAAACCCCCCACATATTGCATACGTGTTGATAACCAAATACAAGTGGCTGGCTACATACCCTCTATACTGTCATGGCATTTTGATCATTCTGTTTCCAGACCAAATGCAGCAATATGCATTAATGTACATGTGGTTGGTTGGGATCCAAAACCGCAGTTTTAAATTCAAAGGTGAAAGACAAAGTGCACGACTCACTGCCCTACAAAACCTCTTAAGAAATAACCAGGTTGGTTATAAGGTATTGCAATAGGTGGAGCAATAAAAGTGCATGGAATAGGGAAACTGGTGCAAAGCAGATGGAATGCTGAGCAGATTATTTTTACAGAGGTAATAATTTTAAACAGTGTACTTTACAGTGGATGCTATCTGCTATGTGTGTACTGAGATGGATAGCTAACTTCAAAAATTCACTTCTGAAAGGTGCTCTTGTTTGCAGGTTCTCCAGATGAGGAGACAATGAAAAGGCCATCTGGTATTCACCGTTTCCATTATAGTCAAGTATAGCACAGGAAAGCTTTAGGTTATGTTCTTTGACTGATTGTTCATTGTTAGCTGAAAAAGCTAATATATATGTGTAATATGTGGAGTTCTAGTTCAGGTTAAGCAAAGCTGAAGGCTTTGTTTCTCACCTGGGATATAATAGCCCCACTCCCCTTCTTTAGAAGTAAAGTAAACACATTAGTAGTTAAGCTGGTAACATGCCTAGTGTTGTTACTTCATTAGGAAACTGAAAAAAATTAAATGCAGGCTGTTAACAAAAATTACTTTACAATCTTTACTGTAGAGTGCTAATGTGTTTGTCTTAGACTGGACTGCAAGGCTGGACTGATGTCTTTTCATGGTCCTCACAGGCCTGGGCTTCATATTTTGCAAGGAAAATACTGATTTGCAACTCATTAAGTTTTAAAAAGTCCTGAATAGGAAAACAAAGAAATATTTTTAAATACCTAAAATATTTTTTTAATCAACAGATTATTACTACATTTTATATCATTTTACTTGCATAGTCACAAAAATGTAGACTCATGCCCTGGTAGAATTCAGCCCATTTTTTCTCTAGATTTCCCTCTTGCCTTGGTTTTCCTGCCCTGCCATCTCACCTCAGATCAGGGTCTGAGTTCTCCATTTCTGTTTATCTTCTTGGCTCTTACCCTGGTCTTTGTGCTCTTCTAGCTGTAGATCCTCACTGTGACTTCCAAGTTCTAATCTATTCTGTACTTCAGTCCCTTTTCAGAACTAGTTTTCATTTCTGTGAACTTAGTCCCAGTCATCTCATCTGTGATTTACCCATTTAACTGTGGAAGCTTATTTAAAACTATTCATGTCACTTGAATAATAAATTCCCATGAAAAAGACTGACACACAATTCTCGGTGTTGAGGTTACTTAAAAACATGAGGTTGCCTAAAGATTTTGCAGATTGTTTTTTTCTGTAGATTTCTCCTAAGAGCAGTGATGGTGATCTGCTGTTCTGTAACTTCTTTGGCTGATAAAGGTACTCTTTGTTACCTAATATCCCAACTCTAACATTGTTTTTTTAGTTTGTATTAGTTATACAAGGTCTTCCTTTCCTGTGTGCTCTTTACAGAGAGGAAAATGCTGTTTCTTGCTATTTGGGTGACAGTTTACTGCTCCTGGAACTGCCCTCCAATGAATGGAAGCACATTAAAAAGGGTGGAATCTCAGAGCAGTAAGAAATGCAATAGAGCTGTCAGTAAATTACAGTTGCCATCAATATTACACAGTAATGATTTACAGCTCTCTTTGGAGTGAAAAATCCCATGTTTTCCTGAGCCCTGGGATGTTCCAAACTGTGCTTGTTTCTCTTTTAACGTGGAGTCAGTGCAACTCAAAAGTACCAACCTCCCTGGGATTAAAGTGGCATTTGGAACATGGGTCTGTCTCTTCCTGCAGCCAGTGGGACAGGTTTCAGTACTGGGTTATATGGTGTAGGCTGCACCTGACGTGGAAAAACCCTGGCTTCACCCAGGTGTTGTTTCTTCTGGTGTGTTCTTTATCTCAGCGTGAGGTGTTTGGCCAGGGAACTGACAGGTGTGAAAACCTGTGGGAGACAGCAGGTTTACAGAGGATATGTTCAAGCACTGTGTTAACTAACACATGTTGTATTTTGAGTTGCAGATCTCCTTGGTTGCTCAAAAAAACAGTATAATAGGGTTTGGGGTTTTTTTTGGTGGGGGAGGGAAATGTAAATTTGTCTTGCACACTTAAAATTATCATGAACAACTCTCTCCTGGAGTATAAATTCATGTGTTTATAACCCAGCTCATTTGGGTTGTTGGTGTTCTTGTGGCTATTGATTCTTGGTGGAGAGACCACTCCAAGGTGATTCCAGGCAGAGAACAATTGGAGTAGACCTCTCATACTTCTCAGTTTTTTCTGTTGCAGGATGAATGGGTGTATGAATGAGAGCTCACTGAACTAGGTTACAGCGTGATGAGAAATGGCTAACAAAGACATGTTAGAATTTAGTTTAAGATTAAAACATCTGTACATTTGATTTCGCTTTCTAAAGAAGATAAAATGTATTTTTCGTCAACTCTCTTTCATATCTTAACTTCATTATCAGTTATACTGGAAAACTCCCCCCAGTAGTTTATTGAATTTTACAAAGACTTTCTCCACGGCCTGGTTTTATTATGCACAGGGAGTTTTAGTCTGTAGCCTGGCAGCCTAGTGTAATGAGATAGCTGTCAAAACCAGGGTAATGATTCATAGGCTATGTGTGATGAATATGCCAAGTGCTTGCAGTGTGTGCTAATGTCTAAAAATATCTTCCTTTGCATCCTTACTGGTTTACCAGCTGTGGTTCCAGTAGCATAAATTACGGTATAGGCCTTTTGTTATTGTGAGGATAGTGTCTGGTGGTGTTAATGAAGTTGGCTTTTAATAATTTTTTAGTAAAATCCAAAGGTACAGCCTGATGTATATGAGGCTAATTATGGAGTGAGGAATATAGGGTTTTTTTCCTTGAGTGATAATTTGTACCTTGTCACATTTTGGTTTGGTAAGCTAGGCATTATCAAAGAAAATAGAGGGCTGTTACAGTTAGCAAACCATCCATCCTTTATCATCTATCAGCCCAACACATTAATCTTGGTGCATATGTATTCCTACTTCAGACTCAGAAAAGAGAAAATTATTTCCCTGCTAAGACATGACACTGATTTGTTTACTCATGAGCACACAATTATTGCTATGAAATCAGTAACAGTTCTTGAAATCAGCACACACCATCACCCATCCTGGGTCACTGGAAGTGTTTTCCTGTTCTTTATTCATACTTGAAGAACCTCTCGTGGTATCACCCCCACTGCAAAACATATTTCTGGGTTGCAGAGCTGTAACCTCAAGGAACTCAGTGGCCTGGTTTTCTAACTGCTTTTTCCACTGACTTCAGTGGGATTCCTGTCTACATGATGACCTTCATTTCAAAAGTGGTGTTCTTAAGCAGATGAATTAATGGACAAAATTATTGCTGTGGGGATCTGTTTTCTGATTGCTTTGCTGACCCTTAGAAAAATTTGAGCTGTTGGGGTGAAAGAAGATGTTATCGCCTTTGACACTGAACTGCACCGCACACACACCTTGTAGTTCTTGTTCTACAGCTTCCACTGACCTTTGCTTGATTGCTGGGTCCTTCAGGATTGTTTTATTTTGTTACTTGGATTTCTAAAACATTTTACCTAAAGATATGGCAGATCTAGACTGAGGAGAAGATTCTTATGCGAGACTTAACTAGTATATATAAAGTTACTTTCTTTTTCTATTAGATAGTATATTTCTATTCTAGCTTAAAAATGCTTTTTCTGTTTGGCCACAAATTTTAGGTTGTTATGGATTATTAGCAGTTAGCTTTAGGGCTTTTGTCAAATTTGAATCCAATGAGAGCTTGAAAATTTGTCTTTTGAATTAAATTAATAAAATGAATTCTAAAACAGTCCCCAAGTAATTTCAAAATACTGTAAATCCTTAACTTCATATTGCTGTTGATGTGGAAGATTGTTATGAGTACAGACTGTCAAGGCTGTTGAAGTTCTTACTGAATTCCAAGGAGGGTAGGTGTTAAAATAGATGCTGTTGCAGTTTCAGATGAAATGAAAGAAGAACTAAACCCGGTTTTCCTTCTATCTAATTTTCTTTGTTCACTAAATTAAGTTCTTTTTGCTTAGTTGTTTCATGTCCTGACATATTTATCTTGGAGTCAGTTGTTGTATCTCCTTAGAAATAAGATTGTAATGTGAAATAAAAGTCTCTTAAGAATTTGCATTGCGTCACAACAGTTGAGACCTCACCATTGCAGGGTGGGAGGACAGGATCTGTGTTACCAGTTTTTATAATCTGTCTCAGGACTGAGATTATGAAATCTTTTTGTGGTGGAGAAATCTCTTACATACTTCACACAAAAATGAAAACAAGTTTGTCTTGTACATACATATTTTTATAATTTTTGTAGCGTTTCAATGCAGTGCTAATCACAGGCTTCAATTAATCCATTAACCAAGTAATTATAAAACTTTGTGTTCAAAATAAAATCATTCAATGTTTGCAACTTTGATACTTCAATCTCTTGCTACTGATAAAAGTCATGAATAAAATCAAGAGAAAGCGTTTTTAATTTCTCAGTCTGGGTGAAACACAAGTAATTATTTTAAAATCTGTTCAATTTTGTATTTATTGCTTGATACAATTTGAAAGAATAAAACCTTGTTTCCATACTGTTATACTAACTCCCTAGCCTTTTCCACGTGACTACCATAGATATTGAACAAAATAAATGTACAATATTGCATAGCTAAATCTGGAGTCATTGGGGTTTTTTTAAATTTAGGTCGAATGCTTCAGCAGGGTCAGTGTGCTACTGAGTTGGGTAATGTCAAGTGCATGATATCATGTGCTTTGAAAAGTATGAGTGAATGGAAGATTTTTAATAATGGCATTTTATGTATTTCATCTGTGTTCAAATACAAATGTAGAAGTAAGGTAACAACTAATGAAATCTGCCCTGTATTCAGTCTTTCCCCCAAAGGAGATGATATCTTCAACACACAGGGTTGCAGTGACCACATCAATGTGACTTTGATGGTTGAATATAAGAAAGCCCTTCAGAAGCAGTGAAACTTAAACATAGACCTAGTGGAGAGGTGAGGGAAAGCATCAGAAAAGCTGTGTATTTTACAGGGCAATGATGCATGTATGTGCCAGGATCTCCTTGTCAGAGAAATCCCAGTGCCTCTGTGCTGGTTTCTGGGTGTCAAATTCTCACCTGCAATTTAAAGGAACTTCAATAGTTTTATTTTCCTGTCATTAACAGTTGTATTTTCTTGCTCAACTTACTCTGTTTCACTCTAGGTGCAGTTTCACTAAATCTGCCTCACAGTCAGATGGTTTTCAGCCCTGAAAGGTTGTGATAGTGGAGTGTGGGTCATATCTTCCCCCTCTGGTTGCAGAATCAGTGAATCTGGCTTGTTAAATGCTGATTTAAGGAAAACTGGACTAATGATGATAAATCAGCTACACCGTCCTAAGATGTCTGGGGAATTTGTGTACAAAAAGACCTAAAGGACAAAATTTTCATTAATTACTTTGATACAGTGGCTACAGTAGTTTAACGAAAGTAATAATACAAATGACTGAGATCTCATAACTTTACAACAGAGCCCCCTCTTTTCTCTTACACCCAATCAGGTTGTTAGGCTTGAAAGATACTGTGAGTTCAGTTCTGACCAGTAACATCTTGAGCTGCGTTTTTATAGGGCAGTGTGAGAGGAACTGTTATACACTGTCCCTGCTTGAACAAACACTGCAAAGTTTAATCCCAGATGTAAATATTTTATCTAAGTGCAGATGGCTGTGCAGCCTGCATAATTTAACAATGTCAGGTAATGAAAACTATATTTATGTCTTAAGATACTTCTCCCATTCTTTTTCTGGCCTTCCAGCAATTATTCCTAATCTGTGGTTTGTGTATTGTTGACTTTCATTTTTTCTGCATTGTGTATTTTACAGTTGTCTCCTCCAGCTGATTATGACTGGAAAGAGGCATGTACAATATTTATAGGTGCAACCTGAGCGTTGGCTAGTTATACTGTGTTATATTATCCTTTTAGCTCTGTGCTTTGCCTGAAAGTATAATCCTTTCGTTGGATTGCACTAAAACGTATAGTTGTTCAAAGAAAGTTATTCCTATAAGCATGTGTTTTAATTTGGCAATTAAATATTTTGCTTTGCAGTAATTCTAACATGACCAGTAATTGTTTTTTACCATATAATTAATTGAAGACATTGTTAATTATGTAAAATGAATACATTTTCTTTTCATATGGTAGGTTAAGAACTATATTTAGCTGTGAAACTTTGAAATGTGGCAGGTGTCACACAGATGAGCAATGCAGATAGAGCCTACAAATGGCAAGTTACTTGAGTGAAAACTTGAGCCCTGGGAAATGGAAATGTGTCAGTCTTAGTGATGCCTTTTCTTGGTCTTAAAATCAAGAGTCATACACGGTTAGAAGGGGAAAAGGGATTTTACCTTGGTATTTATTTTAAGGATCCTTAGGTGCACACGCCCAGGTCATATGCATCGAGATGCACCCTGCCGAGGCTATCTCTGAGTCTGTCTCTGCCCCCCCAACATTGGGTATAACATTATAGGTTTTACTAATTAGCATATCTATCAAAGATTCCCCAATGAGAGAGGCTCAAGTGAGCCCCCCTCCCCAAGGAACCTTCCCCTGGATGGTTCTATCTTGGTTTACAGAATGTGTTCTGGAGAGGACCTTGGGGTCTGGGGCACACTGATCCCTAGCTAGGAAGCTTCTAAAATGTTTAGTCTCTTAGCTCGACAAACAAGTCCAGGAATGTAGGCAAAAAGCACTAGGAATACAGAAGTTGTAAAAAGGTATAACAGGGGTATAAAAGAAAAGGCAAAAATCTTCATGGCATCATTAGGATGTCTGGGATCATCTTTAGGCAGGAAGAGAAGAGTAGACATTAAATTAACATGCTTATTCTGTTTTGTGTGATGGAACACCTTGGACTTAACCTCACTGTTCTCACAATAACTGCATAGTTCAGAGTCCTCCATGTTTGAGTGATGCCCTTTTAATAAAATTCCTTGCTCTGCAATGGCCAGGCTCAAAAGCTGCTTGGGCTGGAGGAAGGACAGTGGCACTAAACTGTTCCCCAGGAGCAGAATAAATTGGAATGTGAAATGGAGGTTTGAACCTCGCAGCCAGCTGCTTTCTCAGAGGTGCCTGTGGATGTGCTCATACTTATGAGTCATATTCCTTAAACAGTGTTATTTACTCTGTGCTGCAGAAAGACAATACTGGGAGACGTGAGGTATAAAAACAAAATTAGGAGGTTTAACAGTATGGATCTCCTCCAGCCTTTAAGCTGCTTCCATCCTAAGTATTTTGCCCTTCCTCAGAGGGAGCTGACAATGCTTGCAGCTCCATCTGTCTCAGCCACGGCCAGCCTAGTAGAATATTGGTCATTGTTCAGTTGTATTTATCCAGGTTCTACCCAGCCTGTGTCTTGTCTTTTCTTGGTGACTAAACCTGGCAGAGTATGTTCTGTGTACCTTGGAGGAGCATGGGTTTGACATAGACATGTGGGTTCTCTGAGCTGCTCTGAAGTTCTGTACTTTTCGTAACTTACTGCATGGTCTTTTTGTCAGTCCTTTCCTAGATTAGCCCTGTCTCTGGTCTCTCCTAACTCTAGTACAAGAAGCCTTTGATATCAAATTGAAAATGGAGGTGGAGTTAAAGCATATCCCAGTTTCTGTTTCTAGAGGAACTTAGCACAGTAAGATCCACAGTGTTAACAGCAAACTAAATTAAACTAAAAATCACTGAATTCAAAGGGACAAGGAAGTTGTTCAGTCTGTGCCTTTAAAAGAAGGGATGTTCTAGCCCATGTACTGTCTGACAGTTACGAGTAAACTCTGTAGTAAAAAATCATATTCATCATATGAGTATTTTTTTTCCAGAACACCAGCTCAGTAACTGTGCCAGAAACACTGTTGTTTGTTTCAACCCTGGATGGAAGTTTGCACGCTGTCAGCAAGAGGACAGGAGCAATCAAGTGGACTTTAAAAGAAGGTGAGCAGGAGGTGTCCTGATGCCCTCTACTCAATAGCAGAAATAACAGTCAAATTATTTGGCAATTCCAACTGTTGTAGGATGAGGTAAATACTTTCTTTTCCTTTTTCATTTTGCCCTTGTTCCAGATTTAAGCTACAGTGTTTCTGGGGTCATGTTCATCTTCATAATTCCACTTGTAGGTATTTTCCAGGTTTATGTGAGGTTTTTTTAGGTTTGTGGGGTTTTGGTTTTTCCCCCTGAGTGTTTAAGCTGTAGTGGTATAATTGGTAGGTACCATGCTTTTTGGGAATGAGTGCAGTATAGGCAAACATAGAACAGAATAGGTGTGTCAGCTTGTAGAACTGAAGGCAAAGGGATTGCATGATTCTGTCTCTGGAATACCCTACATTCACTGGTACAGTGCATATCGTGCAAACCTTGGGGATTTTTTCTATAACAGATGTTTAGGAACAGCACAGTTTTTTAAATAAAAGAACTACACTTGTGTAAAGAAATTTAACATTGTTCAGTGACTGGAAGTGATTTTGTAATTTTACTTACTGAGCAGAGCTAGCTCTGTCTTCATGAAAAATTTGGTATTTGATGCAAATTTTGTTGAGTGGGACTCTGATTATGTGTGGCAGAGGTGATAGCAGTACTCTCCCTTCACTTCTGGAAATAAATTAGAAGGTCAAATGGAAGGAGTTGGTGACTGCATCATTCAGTCCTCTGTTTTTAAATCCAACAATTTAATAGGTGAGCTGAAGTAGTGGGAAATGGATTGTGCATATCTGGTGTCTGCAGTACAAATCAGTTGTTCTTCTTTGTGAAGCCATTTGTATTTGAAAGCAGATCTACCAGAGAAAAAGTTAACTTCTTAAATGAGCAAAGAAGGCTTTCGTAGCTCTTTTTAGAGTAGAAAGGGCTAAGCCTAGTATTTTCTTGAAGGATCTTGGTTTTCTCTCATCTCCTGTTTAAATTTAGACCCCTCCTTTTCCTGAACAGCTCTGCCTAAAAGCAAGTTGTCAGCTTCCTCATTTGGTGTTGCTGTAGGCTAAGAAAAACTTGCTGGTCTCTTTGTCATTCCACTGACATGAACATACCCTACCTAGTCCTAGTTTAGAAGAGTATCACAACTGGCATTGCTTTGCATCCACACTTAGTAAGTAGCAAGAGGTTTTGTGAGGAAGAAATGAACACACTTTGGTAACGAAAAGGATGTTGATCAGAGTGTGTTGCTCAAGGAACTTCCCTTGTTTAAAAAAAAAATTGTTGCAAAACTCTTGTCGGTTCTGTAGTGCTGCCAGACTGGATAATCCAGTTTTATGGGACTTTTTGTTTTCTCTCTGCTGCTAACTATATATTATTCTGCATGTTATGTACATGAGTTGTGCTCACTCGATTTTTGCAAAGCAGTTATTGCTCATTAGTTTATTTCTGTGCAATAGAGCAACACACAAAGGTCAATTAAAAAAAACCCCAACCTAGTGGTCGATATCATTGTTCCAACATGCCTCCTGAGATAACTTAGTTAAGTGGACATGAAACAAGGGCCTATACATATAAATTGGTGAATTAATTTGTAATGGGAGGGGGTTTATTTATATTTGCAAATCTGTATTTGTTGGTGGTCACCTTGTGGGTGAGAGGCAGTGCTCTTGCAGGTGCCATTTTACCCTGATTACAGCAGATGAACTGTGTGTTGTAGCTCAGGTGCTTTGAGAATTTGTGGAGGTTACCTGAAGTGCTGCAGTGGCACTCACCAGGAAGGGAACATTTTATTACTGCACTTGAGCAGCAAGGTATTTAACAAAGGGCAATTCAGGTACATTTTATTTTCATTGGGAAAAAAAAAACAAGGCCATGTTCATTATCAGGCAGTGCTTAAACAAACATGAATATCTTGCCATGTGTGGCTTGTTTTAATTTAGCACTGAAGCTTATCTTAGGTATGTGGAGTAAATGAGCCAATGATTATCACCACAATAACATGTTTGGGTTTCCTGCCTTCATGGAGTGCTGGCAAGAAAGGCAGTCAGAATACTTGTGCTGCCCATAAAGCAGGCAAAGAATAGGTCAGTTAGAAATAGGACTTTCCACTGTCAGAAATAAGCTGTGTCCCTGCAGTTATGTTTGATGAGACTGTGGCCTTACTTGTTGAGGGTGCTTAAAATCTTCATTTCCTGTTGGCTTCGATGGGTCTTGCTCTCTGACAGCTCTCAGGATTTTTCAGTGAACGGGTAGCTGATGCTGCTCATTTCCTGGGCCTTGGAAAGCTGGCAGTGGTTGGAAAGTTTAGAGAAAAACCCATATTCCTCCTCCCCTGTAATTTCTGAGAGACACCTTTGCTTGTGCTGTGGCCCTGCACAAACACCTGGTGTTGAAGGCACTCGTTTAAAAGGCTGCAGCTCACATTTCACATCAGAGGCTGAACGAGGCTCTTGGTGCCACCTCTGATCAATACAAGGAGCTGTCAGCCGTGAGTGACAGTGGGACAGGCTCCCACGTTTTCTGCACTTGCCACTAGCAAGATCCTTAGTGAGATCCTCAGTAAGGTTTCTTAGGATGAAACTTCTTTCTGATGGAAATAAACCAACTTCTGTCATTTCCTACAGACCTCTTTGAAAGGTACAGAGATGCAGCACTTTAGATTTGTGTTTACATGCAAGTAAAGTAGACAGAGAAAAGAGATGGTTCTGAGAACCTGTTGGTAGGGTAGAATCTGGGGAGAGCTTTCTTCTTTGCTGTCAGACTTTATTTCACAGTTCTGATTTTAGTGTGAGCTTTAAGAGTGTGATTTTAAGACTGTGCTGTTCCCTCACATCTTTGTAAAACTCACCTTGTATGTCTCTGTTAACTCAAGAGCTTGGTTTATTGAACACAATATTGAATTTGAGATGCTAAGGCTGCAGTGTTTCAAACTCTACTCTTGGACAGGATGTTCCTCTGTTCTTCCCTCTGTCCTGTTGTACTGTTCAAAGGGATCTCTTTTTTTTTTCACTCACCAGCTCCTTAAAAGCTTTCTCTTAAGAACTAATTCAAAGTATTTTTGCAGAAGAACATTTAATATGTGCAGATTTGGATCCTCATTTACAGCCAGTAGAAATTTTGTTATGATCTTCAGTTCTCTGTAGCAGTCAAAAAATGATGGCCCACAATCAATTTAAAAGGTTTTGATTTCCAACACCTTACTCATAACCTGTAGACTTCAGTGGGCTCTCATGATAAGACAAAGATACAAAGACTGTATCTATTTATGGGATCCAATATACAGATTTTAAAGGGCAAATCTGAGGTCTGTAGGTCCTGCTTTAGTGGTTTTTCCCAGGCAAGAAAGAATATCTTTGTGCATAGTTGTAAATTAATAAGGATTGTCAAAACAAAACAATTGTAGAACAGTATTGTTTTCAGCAAATTCCAGAGCACAGTTTGTGTCTCTAGCTTCATTTGCTGTCCCTGCAGCAGCAGATGAGGATGACATGGGTTTAAACTGGCCCGTTAGCCCAAACCTTGTGGTAGGGCCTCAGGGCAGGAAACCGTTTTTCCAGCTCATTCCAGTGGGGCAGTGACTTATTCACAGTTTCAGTCTCCCACTTCTCCTTTTCAGTCATTGGCTCTAAGGGCACATTACAGTGATGAAAACATGCAACTTTATCTTGTACATTAAAAAATACTCAGATTTTGGTCAAAGGGCAAATTTATCTTATTAAGTATTTGTGAAATGTGGAGAAAAGTCAAATGCATTATATTTAGCATATGATTACAGTTTCAAAAGGCATTTTTCCATATATGTATGCAAAGTGTGGGTCAGAACCATCCAAAACATGTCATATACTTCTGCCCACTCACAAATGTATTCTGGCCATGATGCAACCAAAACTGGGTTGAGACATCTGCCTGCTGCCAGGTCAAGATGTTAATTTTGGGGAAGTGTAACAGAGTCAAATAATTTACCAAATTACTGGACAGACACTATGTTAACAGGTTTCTAATAACTGCTGTACTTGTGAATAAACTCTTGGAGTTCTAGAATAAATCTTTGTGATGCAGAATCAATCTCCCTTTAATTTTTTTTTTCCCTTAAAGTTATTTTACAAATTTTTTGCTAACAGAGGCTGGGTTACCAGTTCAGAAAGCAGAAGCTGGTGTGTGCTGACTTGTAGGTTTTTAATGTAGGAATCAGTAACATAGTCTGTCTTAGTGGAGGCTGTAGGAAAAACAAATGGAAACCCATGGAAATACCTATAGAAAACTCAATCTTCTCTCCAGCACTGGAGATATTTACAGGATGGTGTCCTGCTTCCTAACGTACCCCCACTATGCTCCAGAGTTGTTCTGACGTCTGTTTTCATAGTCTAGAAAGTGGAAAAAGCTTTCTGTAGGAGTTTGCAAGAATTTGGCTTTTCCCTGGTACATGGAATGGAAGCTTGAGGGAGAGAGAGATGTATTTTTATCACAGTTTTATCACATTATCTCTGTCAAGCTTTCATTCTAGTATAGAATAGTTGCTGCTTTGTTCATTGTTTGTGACCACTGTTGTTGGTATTGGAACAGATCAGGTCTGTTAGAGGGACTTACCTAATTACAGGGAGGTGCAGTTCAGAGAATTTTGAAAGCAGGTGACGTGGTTCCAGTCACAGCATGTCAACACTTGAGTGGGGAGCAGCTGGAGAGGAGAGAAGGCCTCAGTGCTCTGACTTTTGCAAGAACTTCTTCTGTTAGACCCCTTAAGGAGCAAAAGGTGACTTCAGTCACAAGAGGGAAGCATATGAAAACTATTGTAAGACCTGGCAACAATTAATTGAACTTAAGGTTCTCTTTTTATGTAAAAGTGTTCTTATTTCAAAATA
Source organism: Corvus brachyrhynchos (assembly GCF_000691975.1). Taxonomy (NCBI): domain Eukaryota; kingdom Metazoa; phylum Chordata; class Aves; order Passeriformes; family Corvidae; genus Corvus; species Corvus brachyrhynchos. The sequence continues at coordinate 1,344,404 of NW_008239056.1, read as the reverse complement.
AACCTTGAAATAGAGATTGGAACAGGTCCCAAACCACATGAAAGTGAATGTGAAGAGTTCATTGTCTGTCTTCAAAGGATCTTTGCAGAGCCACAACCTGAGTTCAAGATCATGAAAGTGTTAAGAAAATGAGAAAATTTACATCACCTCAGTAACTAAAAATGAAGAGAAATGGCTTTCCACAGCTGGTCTTTCCACGTGGATGGTGCTAGTAGTGAGAGGAGAACTCCTTTCACTTTAGAAAATTAACTCCTCCATCCTTGGGAAGAGCCTCATGTGTGGAAATGAATCAAAAATCCATAAATGCTTTCTAACAATTCATTCACAACACTTCAATGTGCAGGAAGCCATCAGAATAATCAGTGTTTTGGTTCATGTGCCACTAAGTACTAAAAAAATTTCTACTGCTTTGTCATAACTTCTTAATCTGTTCCATCTACCACTTTCTTATCTTTGCTCATAAATCGAGTTTCAGTTACTAAGAAATCAAGTAAAAGCAGGATCTTTTTCACTTCTGATGAAGCACATGATGTTGAAGACAGGGTACTAAAGAGAAGTTCAAGGACTTTCATGAGAATGATGCTTCTGTACACACTGAACAGCTTGGGATTTGCCATAAGACTAATTCATGTCATCTGATACGCAGGAGTGCTTCAGAAAAACACTGCAAAACATAGACATTCATGGGACTTCTGGCATTGTTTATTAAAGTGTAGGAGACATTTATTGATGACACTGGAAATTGTTATAAGTGACATTTTCCCAACAGCTTTCAGAAATACAAGCTTAGGGGTAAAAGCTGAATGTGAGTAATTATTGCTCATAGATACATGTGTTGTCCTTTCGTTATTGTGGTACTATGTTGGCAATAAAACCATGCAAAAAATCTCAGATCTTTGAGATAACTGGAGCAGAGTGGAGCACTTTATTTTGGTTGATAAAAATAGATTGCCCAGTCTTAGAAAATTAAGTGAAAACAAGCTATTAGCCCAAAAATGCTTTGCCATATTACTATTCTCCACCGTATTTTCAGGGCAGAGAGGGAGCTATAGGAAAGCATTACTAACCAGACTCTCCTGCAAATGTCATGGAGAAACCAGGATCAGTTGCTAGAAGATATAATCTACCTTTGAAATTTCCTGTAATTGTTCATGTTTTCCTGATCGTTGTTTGAAAAAACCCCTGAAATACTGAGGTGTTTGAGGCAATCACACTCCTTGTTCTGCTGATGTGTCCTGTCAGTAACAGTGCAGTTAGAAAAGTTGGAGATTGATTCACACAGTAGAAGTTTTATACTATTATTTCATATAACAACTTCACCATTTAATTCAGAGAAGAAACAGTCCTTTTATTAAAATTAAAAGTTTCTGAAGATTATTCTGACAAGAAACTATTTATGTTAGTCTTACGTCTTGCCCAGGTTGACTAGAAAGTGATTTTATAGAAAATCTGCATTGTTGTACTTGAACAATAAATATACAGACAATTGTCACTTCAAAAACAAGTTGTGCAGCTTTGTTACTCCTAATGATCATTGGAGGAGATTTTTAGGGATAGGACAGAGTTGCCCCAGTGCTGTGGCGAAGCTGCTGTTGCCTCACAGGTGAGAGTCGCTGTCACCACAGGTGAGAGTTTATTTTCTTACCAAGTGAGACACTCTCTGTGTAATCAGTTCATCACGGGACTTACAACGTTTATTTGGCTTTTGCCTTTAACAGTGCTTGTAGCATTTACATTAAGTCTTACTTAATGTAAATGCCAGGTGTCACTTGCTCTGATTCATTATGCTGTTTCTTTCACAAAACTGAGCATTCCCTTCCCATGAAACATTTGTGATTACAAAACCTCTTGTCTTTGGTTTTTAATATCTCTCTCTTCTTTTGGGTCATTTCACCCAGACTTAGGGATACTCTGAGTACATAGACTTGGTTGCTTTTAGTAGTTCAACCCAGCAGCTCAACTGGAGTCAATCCACTTTATATGATGGTCAGCAAATGCTTTTTTCTTGCTTTTCTCTAGACATGGGGAGCTGATGATGTAAGTCACCATGTATTGTATTAGATATTATAAAGCTTGTGGAATACTTGAAGCAAACACTGAGAAATAATTGACGTATAATCAACAAGTGGGTGGTCCCTCCCAACACATCCTGAAACCAGTTTCTTCACACAAGGGATAGAACTGAATTGCTTGATGTAGTTAATGGAATAAAAGTCTGACTAAGCAGCCTGGTCTGTAGAGACAGATACAGATGAGTCACTAAGCTTCTTTGTTTGAATGTTAATTATTCTTAGGGCCTTTGATGTGCGTTTGGGTTCTCAATGAATTAAATGGAGTTTATTTTGACACCTTTGGGAATGTATCCTGGAGCATTATTTAAGCTGAAAGAGAAAAAAATGACATATAGTTATGTTTTGAACAAAGCTGCTCACTGTTTTAAGAAGAAATCAATGAAATAAAGATAACTGTACTGTTATCCCTTATATCCTGCTTTCTTTCTGTCTCTGGCATTAACTGTGCATCTTTGGGTGGCTGCTGCTTTCAGCTGCGTTGCAGCCAGAGATCTGTTTGGGTAGGGGGTTATGCTTTTTTAATCTATGTAAAACCAGGTCATCCTTGCAGGCCATTACCATCAAACCCAGCAGTTGGTGTGGTGCCATGCCCTGCAGAGTGATACAGATTCTGTAAGCCCCGTGTACTGAACCCTGAATTTGCTGTTCTTGTCTTGCTTAGCTCTGCAGATATCCCAGTACACTCAGGCTGCCCAGAATCTGTGCCAGTTTCCCAGTCAGAGGCTCTCAAAACATCATTGTTTTTGTTCTTATTTCCTTCCTGTTGCATCATGATGTATGCACAGAGACAGAAGAGGTGAAAAAACAATGTTTGCTTGGTCATGGTTCATCCTCTTACTCAGACTCATTCCAGTGTAGTTTGATTTTCCCTGTAGAAGTGGAGATACTTGGAGGATTGCATCCTCTTGGCTTCTGAGGTATTTTCTGCCAATATACCCATTAATAAGCACGTTTGTCTTGGAAATTGTAGACTATGTCCTATAAATCAGGATGCTTCTGTGGCGTTGGCATCAGGAGTGAAAATCCCATGATTCAGGATTTTGTAAGGTCTTAGTAATTTTGAGGTATTTAGTGTTGGTAAAACCGAGCAAAGAACTTCACAAGACTTTCTCAGGTGCTTTGTAGTTTCCCATTTTATGAACCAAGTTCCAGGAACAAGAGGAGGCTGCTGACAGTTCATTTTCAATCTGTGCATCAGCCTTTCTAAAAGGAGTGAGATGTTGCAGGCCTGACTTAAGCCTGTATCTTGTGGATACAAAAATGCTGCTAGCAAGGATTTTCTTGCTATTTTCTAAGTCCGTGAGAGATGCTTCTCTCTCACAGAGATAGTAGCAGAGTTCTGTGAACAATGAAACACCTGCAGCCTTGAAAAGTCTTGTTTATAGTATAGTAGAAAAATATTTTGACAATGGATGTTTTAGGATTTTAGCCAATCACCCCAAGGGGTGGCTGGTCCTTTGTCCAATTAGACTATGAAGAAAAAAGTCTATAAAAGAGTTTGTAAAATAATTAAATAAATCAATCTTTCTGCACAATTCGTGCCTGCAGGATCTTCTCTCCTCCTCCCTATGGCTGCGGGACATGGTAATATACCCTAGGGCATTTTTTAATAGTATCTTGTGAGTTCAAGGGATTTAATTGCCAATATTTTGGCATCTTTTTTCTCTGTGTGTGCAGATCCTGTCCTCCAGGTGCCAATCCATGTGGAAGAGTAAGTCTGTTTCCTTTATCTCATTTATGGTTTGTTCGATTTTCTTTGACATCTTGAAATTTGGTTTAATTTGAGCCAAACCCATCTGTGTTCTAGACAGACTGCACACTTTACAGGAGGCAATTTAAGGTGGTTTGGGGAACAGATAGAGGGACAGAAATAGCTACATATAATAGCTAAGAAAAATACCCTGTCTGTAGCCTGTTCTCTGGAGCCCTTGCTGGGTTTGGACATCAGGGCTGTGAATGGTGCCACGAGTGACAGGTGTGAAGTGACAGAGCCAGGACTGATTCTGGGTTCTGTACTTACTCCCCTCAAACAGAGACTAAAAACAGTGAAACACAGGAAACTCCAACCTTCACCACCGCAACCAGAACCTGCAAATGACACCCTTGAGCTGTAACTTCAGATTGGTCCCTGCAGCCACCTCACATTTAGCTAGAAAATTTGGGGCTTTAACTTTGCCTTTGAAGTCAGTGGTGACATCCTTTCTTTTTTTGATCATAGAATCATAGACATTAGTTTGAGTTTGTTTGGGGGTCTTTGTGTAGCTTGGGTGAAGGGATCTCTTTACCTCTCAAATTTACTTTTGGCAACTCTTTTATTGTTTCTTGCCTTCCTTATGCTCTCTGGTTTTGTTTATTTGTTTCGTTTTGTTCTAATTCTGTGTCATTTTAAGAGCTTGTAGGTTTAGTTTAAAAGCTTTCATCTGAGTCATTGCCTGCCACATTTGGATCTTTGAGTATTCAAATACGTTAGTGGTCTTAAGTTTTATCAGTTCTGAAACTTCCTTATATTTTTTAGTTTTCACAGTTAATAAATGAAACTTCAAAAAATTTAGTCAGATGAAGTTCTCTGTAAAGCCAGTGCTAACCACAGTTTCTTTCCTGTTCTCTGAGAAGCACAGTACATTTTTTGTCATTTATAATTGCTGCGTGAATTGTAGGCCAGCATTTCTTCCAGACCCAAATGATGGCAGTTTGTACACACTTGGTGGCAAGAACAGTGAAGGCTTGACTGTAAGTATATTTTTTAAATTCTCTCCCAAAAAGTGCCCTGATCAGCCTCATGCCTTTGCAGAAGGAAAACATATTTTTTTAGAGCAGAATGTTGCCACCTTGTGATTGTCAGGAAGTGATTTCTGCTTGAAAATATCAACACCATATCTTGTCTCCTTGTATGACTTTTCTGTAACTTGCTAAAGTAATGATAATTACAAATAAAATTTGTGTTTTGTTATCCAAATACTGAATAATCTCTATGTGATTTGATGGGAAAGGTGTACCCGAAATAACACCAATCAGATGTGTCACTCCCACCCAAATACTTGCATTTCTAAAACCATCTCTCAGAAGCAGGATTAATACATGCTCTGTGCTAACCCCTTTAGAAGGTGTCTTTATAGGATTTAGTAAGCAAAAATGCTGAACCTTTCAGATTAGTCATGTAGGCCACAGCTACTGTCTAATGCTTGACTTTCATTTTTAAACTTCATGGCGATACTCAAATAAAATGTTTGGCTTTCTACAAGATTTTTTTCCTCTGGCAGCTGCGATGATTTCCCTTAAGAACTTCAGTATTGGTAAATATTTTAGTATTTACTCTGGCTGAATTCCCAGGTTTTATAGAATATAGAATAATAGAAATATTATAGAATTTATATTATTTATAGAGTAATAGAAATAACCAATAAAAAAACCTGTCACCCTTTTCTGTGAACAGATGTGAAGACTATCACATCAATATGGATGAGCTTTTATTGTTTGTTTTTCCCCTAGAAACTTCCATTTACTATCCCAGAGCTGGTGCAGGCATCTCCTTGCCGCAGTTCTGATGGGATCCTGTACATGGGTGAGCTCAAATTTTCTCTCTTTTAGATTGTAAGATGTTCAGCAGCTACAAAATGTGGAGACTCCCAGACAGACTGAAGGAAATAGGCCTTATTTTGGGTATTAATTATGGTTTTTTGTAAATCTTTCCAATGACAGAAAATCTGATTAATATAGAATGCAGTTACTGTGTGGTGATTAAATACCAATTGTTTTTCCTGAAGGAGAAAATTCCTTTTCTAAGCAGTGGAATGCCTGTATGGGGTTTTTTGGTTTCTTGAGATGCAGTCTCTCAACAAAATGTGATTTCTACTTAAAATCTTCTTATGATTATAAATGTTATTGACTGCCTGATAATTAGGATAAAATTAGAAATCCCATTGCACCACAGTTACACATCTTCCATTGTCTGAGGTACAGTCAGTTCATTTATAATACAAATAATAAATTTGTGGCTCACTGTCCTGACTCATTCTAATTGCAGATGGGTTTGGGAGGAGAAAAGGAGTGTTACTTATCACAACAGTAAAATATGTGAAGATTAGAGTGAGCTTAGTGTTGGGATTTTTTAAATCTCCTGAAGGGCCAATACTCCTGGTTCTCCACTTCATGTCTTGCCAGTAAATGAGAAAAAAATGTTTATTTGAAGCTTCTAAACATGACATACCTGTACTAACTTCAAAGAAATTCTTAAGGTCATGGCTCACAAAGTCTTGAATGGGATGTTTGGATTACAATCCTTAAGCAATTTGATAGGTGTAGACCCTCACTTTTTTTCCCCCCACCTCCTGTCATTCACCATGAGCACTTCAAGTCTCCTGAGAGCTGAGTCTTAGAGCTCACAGGATCTGCTGCACTCAGAGCACTATTAGATTTTATATGTGAAAAAATCATTCAGCCAATAGTACTTACCGTTCTAAATACTGTATTTGGGTTTGGGGTTTGTGGTCAGTAGTGCAAGTATTTGGGATTGGCCAGTAGTGCTAAATGAAACTAAGCCTGACTGTGAAAAACTGTTTTATTAAAAATGCTTTATTTGTGCTAAGTCCATGAGTCTACTAAAGAAAAAAGAAGACTGAAAAGCTGAATGAAAGTGCAGTTTTTCCAACTGAATGGTAATGTAGCTTAAATTATGATTTCAGGTAAAAAGCAGGATATTTGGTATGTGGTTGACCTCATGACTGGGGAGAAACAGCAGACCTTGACTTCCTCTTTTGCAGAAAGTCTTTGCCCGTCAACATCCCTCCTGTATCTTGGGAGAACAGGTCATATGCTTTTTTTTCCTGTAGTTTAAAATAAAATTCTGTTTTTTAAAGTTTAGGCTTATAACAAATGACCCCGTGGTCAGTTCAGGTTTTCAAGTTTATTTCTTAGAAAAACTTCTGTAAATTACAATTTTAGACTGTACATAGAAGAATTATTAACTGTAGCAGCAGAAAGATACTGGTTTTTAAACTTTGGCAGTAGGTCCATTATTCTTCTTGTTGACTAAGTGGCATCTGTATTGTAATTAATGGTGTATTCCAGTAGCAGCTGAGAACTGTTTGCTCTGTAACATACAGCTTTTAAAAAACTGTTTAAAGAAGATGAAAATAGAGCAGATCCACTGACATCACAAGTGTAGTGTGCTATATAACTGGTAAAGTTAGACCAACACCATGGAGGTGCTGACTATAAGCAGGAATAAGTGTCACAGACTTGTTCTTTAACCTCTCTATTAATGTGTTCCTTAAGTGGGATAGTGTTGGGAAAATGAAATGCTGACAGCAGTGAGTGGTGTGTAGTGTTTGAGGAGTGTCTCAGATTTGAGAAGATTGATTCTATTCTCTCATAGGTTTTTTTGCTTCACAGACTGTATGTTTTTTAACAGAGTACACGATCACAATGTATGACACCAAAAAGAAGGAGCTGCGATGGAATGCCACCTATTTTGATTATGCAGCTACTTTGCCTGATGAAGACATAAAATACAGTAAGAATTTAATTGCTGTCTCCCTCCTGCAGTGGGGTTTTGTATATAGGCAAAAATATTCTGATTTTTTTTGTGCAGTGCATGTACTTCTGCCCATTTTTATCCATCACATACTGCAATATCTAAAGCCTGTTAGGTAGCTTCAGGTAAATTGAATCCAGGAGGGTGCAGCTCTTGAAGGTGTGATTCCTTAAAATCAGTGAGAAATGGCAGGAGAGGCAGCAAACCTGAACTGTGGTGTGCAACCTGATTGCAACACTCTTGAATGGCAGCTGGACTTGTATCAGCCCAGTTCTAGCCACGGCTTTGCTGCTCAGCTGCTGTGCAGGGAAAGGTGTGATGGTGACTGCAGGCAGAACTGTTCCTGTGCATGATTAAAGCTGCAGAATGCAGGTAATCTCCACACATCCATGCATTGCAGAAATGTCCCACTTCGTGTCCAATGGGGACGGGCTGGTGGTGACTGTGGACAGTGAGTCCGGCAACGTGCTGTGGATCCAGAATTACGCGTCCCCTGTGGTGGCCTTTTACATTTGGCAGCGAGAGGGGCTGAGGAAAGTCCTGCACACTAACGTGGGCATTGAGACCCTGCGCTACCTGACCTTCATGTCTGGGGAGGTTGGACACATCACCAAGTGGAAATATCCCTTCCCAAAGGAAACAGAGACCAAGAACAAACTGACGTGAGTTTGAGATTCTGCTGTTCTCACTGTCCATTTGACAGAGCTTTGTCATTAAGCAAAACAGTTAAGGGTTGTGCTACAAGTTGCAACATGGTGAAAAGAATGCATAAAAGCAGTTCTAGCTCTCCAGGTGTTCTTTTATATAGTATTTGATCTTTCAGTGTGTAAAGTCAGAGACCAAACCAAAAAACTTATAAACGTAGGAAGTGTGTATTCCTAAGTTTATCAGATGTTCTGTGTTGAATAGTTTCTCAGAATGTGGAATTAAATTGGTTTTCCTAATGTGAAGCCTTTCACACTATAAAAATGGTGCACAGCATTTTTGCAAATGCCAGTTTTTGAAAAATGCAGAAATAGAACATGAATTATATCAAATGAGCAACAATGCTGTGAATAATGAACTGACAGTGCTTTCATAATTTAAAAAAAAAGGCTTCATAGTACAGCAGTACTTCAAATAATTTTACAGATCAAGGCTTTTCGAGATACAAATACTGATGATTTGGGAAGCTCCTGCACTGTTCTGAAGGGTTGTGTTGCCCAGGTTTTAGCTGAGATGGTAAAACATCCATTTGCCTGCTGCTAACAGTGACTGTTTTTCTGCAGCCCAACCCTGTACGTGGGGAAATACTCCACGAGTTTGTACGCATCGCCCTCCATGGTGCACGAGGGAGTCACTGTCGTGGTAAGTGGGGAGCTGCTGGGTGGGAAAGTGCCCTTATGGGATCAGTGCTGTCTTGGGCTTGGAAAAAAGGTTGAAATGGAATCATGCATAAAAATATATTAAATTAAAGTAGAAAATAAAACACTGAAGACTGTACATCTACAGAAACTTGAGGGTTTTGCAGATTTCTATCAAGAAATGCATAGCAAATTAAGTATTTCCTGAAACAATTAACACCAAACCCTAGAAGGCATGACCATACTTCTGTAATCATTTCCAATGCTGCAAAGCAGTAAGTGCAGCTCCCCAGAAATTGTGCCAGGCAGGCTCAGCAGAAGCAGACCGGAGGTTACTGCTATTTTTGGTGCTTTGTGGTTCATGTTAAAATTGCTTGTTTGTTCATCAAAGTAACTCCCCATAGACAGGAAACTGCATCATAGTTCTGTTTTGCTCACTGTGGCTGCCAGGTAGGAAATACAGATCCTGCTTAACTTTAGGGGAAAACAAAAAAAAAGGAGTAATCTCATCTCCCAGGCAACATGTCCCTGAAAAGGTCCAATGTCCAAGGTTGTGGAAGCAGCTGCTAAGGGTATAATGGCCGTGTTTGCTCACAGTGACATTGCTGCCAGTAATCTTTGCTTGCCCATCCATTTCAACCTCCAGTTTTTTAACTTAGTTGCCTATTTAAATATTCTAAGGTCACAGTAACAGTAATTGTAACACTGATCTCTCTGTAGCCCCGTGGCAGCGCCATTCCCTTGCTAGAAGGTCCAAAAACAGAAGGAGTCACCATTGAAGACAACGGCGAGTGCGTGATCACGCCCAGCACTGATGTGAAATTTTCGGGCAGGCTGAAGGAAAAGCACAAGCTCAACTACTGGAATGACTGGCTGCTGATAGGTGTGGGAGGCCCTGTCTGGCCATAATTACTGAATTCTAGTAATAGTGTCCAATTTATCCTCATTTGCATATAAACTAATGTGTTACATATCCACCTGCCTTCTGGTTTTCTCAAGGCTCCTGCCTTATTCCGTCACAGGGTGAAGTGCTCCATGTGTGGAAAGTTACTTATTGCTTATTTGCCCCCTCCCTCAGAGAGGGGTATAGTAATTTATTATTTACAGTAAATATTGTATTTGGGTCCTTTTGGATTTTTTTTACTGTGCATGCAGTTACCTTAATTCTCATCATATGGATCAGACAGTCATGTTTGCTCCATTTTGTAAACAGATTAAAACACAGAGGCTGAAGATAATGTTTATTAATTGTCAGCCTATCCTGTGTGTCCCAAGTCCCTGAATTTTGGAATTGACTTTTCAGTGCATTTACAATTCTGCTTCAAAAATGAGGAACTGTCTGAAGTTCAGTTTTAAGTGATGACTGGTGATAATTGAGTGATTTATATGGCAGGAACTCTAGGGCAGGGACAGTGTGCAACTTCCAGCTTTTTTAAGTGCCACCTTTCTCTTCCCATGATCCCTTTCCTTGTTAATACCCTCCCTCCTGCAGTATGTCAGGTAGACAGTTCATGTTCCTCTGCAGCTCTCAGTGACCTCTGCCCTCCATTTTCCCTCTCCTTTCTCTTTCCTGTTCTATACATTAGCATCGTGTTATGTGATGTTCTCACTCTTCAGCAAAGATTCTGCAATCAAGGATATCTTTCCTAAAAAAGGACAGCTTTCTGTTTCAACAAGTGTGTTTTATTTAAAGGGCATCATGAAACACCATTATCTGCCCCCACAAAGATCCTGGAGAAATTCCCAAGCAACCTACCGAAGAGGCCTGAAAACGTGATTCCAGCTGACTCTGATAAAGCCACTATTGAAGAGGTTTGTGATGAGAATTATTCTCTTACTGCATAATAGAAGAATATAAAGGAGTGGAAGTTGGGGGAGGACAGAAGGAAAGCTGCATGGAATTACTTCACATTTTTTGTATCAGATGTTCATGTACTTAGCACATAGAATCACTGGTATGAGGAAGTGTCATTTCTTGTTTCAGAATTAAGGCTTTCTGCTGCTTTTGTTTCTCCACGTGCAAAACTTAGACTTTGGTAGGTTTAGAAATTACTAAAAATGATGTAGCAGAAAGGCTGGCTATAAATGCCTCATTACCCACAGAGATACTGAGCTAACAGAGCTTTCTTTGCCTCAGGTCATTGAAGGTTCCTCAACAGAAGGGCCTCCAGCTGCTCCAAAGGATATTGAAGAGACTCCTGCTCGGCCCATCCCACGGCCAGAGACTCCGGTGGACTCCATGCTGAAGGACATGGCCACAATCATCCTCAGCACCTTCCTGCTTGTGGGCTGGGTGGCTTTCATCATTACCTACCCAATGGTAATGCTGACCTGGCTTGATGAGCTTTTGAGTGTTGGGAGAATCAGGAACATTGTAGAGCCCAGAAATGATACAGGAGTTAATGACACACTCTAGGGATTTTCCCTCTTCACAGATGTGCACTGGGGACAAAAGGCACAAGTTTGACTTAACAGTGATTTCTCTGGCCATATGTGCCAGCTCTGGAGAGGTTTTCTTTTCCATTCACCACCCACCAGTTGTGGGTTTTGTAGGTATTACTCTTTTTGGACATGATCTTAGCATTATTGGCCTTACTGTTCTCTTCCTCACCTGAACCACTGTCAGGTTTTGGATCATTTATCCTTCAATGGTTTAAACACACCTGGTCAACCTAGTAACAGCTTTTTTAACCAAGCCATGTGATTTCTCATCTTGGCAATGGAAGTCCAGAATGAAATAGAAATTGTGAGTGAACATTCCTCAACCTGTGTGGTTGGCAGGGACAGGGCAGGAGAGTTTGGCTCCCACCTTTTAGAAGTAGCTCCCCAATAGCTGTAGAGTTCCCTTGCATGACCTGACTGCCAAATCTTCACTGAGGTCCTTTCTCACAGAGTGTCCACCAGCAGCAGCAGAGGCAGCATCAGCTGGAAGAGAAGATCCAGCTCTTGCAGCAACAGAAGCTGTCCTTTGGTGCTCCCAGTGACCTCCCACCCGACGCAGATTTCTTGGACACATCATATGGCCGGATGGAAAGCTCAGGTGCCAGCACCCCAAACCTGTCCCCCAGAGCATCAAACCACTCTGCCTATTCCAACGTCTCCACATCTGATGTTGGGAGCTGCCTCTCCACTGAGCAAGAAGAGGGAGGTAAAGTTGGCCCAGTGTGGTTTATTGTGTCTCTATTTCCCCAGTCTTTGTGATGATACAGGAGAATATTACTGATGATACTTCATAGCGCAGCAAGATGAAAAGAACCATCGTCCTCATTCAGGCTGAGCCCTGCACACCACAGGCAGGTCTCCATGCCCTGACCCTCAGCAGGATTGTTGCTTTACAGTAACAGCCAGCTGAAGGCTTGTGCTTTCCAGGGCAGCATGTTCCTGTCACTTGTAGCCATTCTAGGGAGATACTAATTCAAATAGAAACATGTATTAAGATGATTAACTGGACTCAAGAAATGGGGATTAGGCAGTGCAACCTTCCTGCCTGGTCTTCCTGTGCACTCATTTGCCCCTTCAATGGCTGTTAAACCCACTTCCGTAACTGTTAGTCAGCATTTCTCAATTCAACATCTATAAACTTTTAGAAAGAATTTGGCTGCTGAGAACCACTCATTTCTCACAGCTGTGAGCCATAATCTTTCCAGACCATACGTCAGGAGGTGTGTGTAAATGTGTTTTGACTCTTGATGTTGGCTCACTGGGTCACCACAGGGTATTTGCCTACTCAGGGTAAGTACCAATGTGGACATACTCATTTCTTTTGATCATATGTGTGTTAAACTTAAACATGAGCTAAAAGACTTTTACAGACTGGCCCCAAAGTCTGTGCTGTTTAAAAGGCTGCTTTGCCCCATCCTAAACCAGTGCTTGTTTTTCTTTTCTTGTTCAGATGAAGAAGCAAACCGAGTGGTTGTTGGCAAGATTTCGTTTAACCCTAAAGATGTATTGGGACATGGAGCTGAAGGGACAATTGTTTACAGGTAGAAGAGAATGTGTGCATTAAACAGACCAATGTTGTGTTTGTATCAGGTCCCTTTAATTCATTTTTTTTATAAAAGCCCTCACATCTACTATGAACAGAAATGAAACTTTTTGCATATGTCTGGAATATTTTCATGCATTTTCTTCACTAGCAAAAACTACTTTACTTCCCTAAGAAGTGTTTACTGGCCAAATGTACCTGTTTCCAGGTACATTTCCATGTACCTGCTTTCATTAGGCTCTACAATGGCTTCTGTTGTCACATTTTCTGTACATGCTTTGGCTCCAGAGTGTGAAGGGTTGTTGTGCCTTCCCTCCCTGGCTGCAGGGGCTCATTTGATAACCGCGATGTGGCAGTGAAGAGGATTCTCCCTGAGTGCTTCAGCTTCGCAGACCGGGAGGTGCAGCTGCTGCGCGAGTCCGACGAGCACCCGAACGTGATCCGCTACTTCTGCACGGAGAGGGACCGGCAGTTCCAGTACATTGCCATTGAGCTGTGTGCTGCCACCCTACAGGAGGTGACCCACAGAACTGGGAACATCTTCTTCCTGGAAGGCCTTCACTTCCCTTGAGCTTAAGTTGCTGAAGTGCCTGATGCAGGAGATGTTCCATTTACTCCCACTGCCACCTCTGTAACAATTACACAATCCTAGAACAGGGGTGTTTTCAAACCTTTAGGAAGACATCCCTAACCCTGGACTGATTTATGGACAGAAGCTGTTGTCCTTTGATTTTTAACTTCTTGTGAAGGACTCCCTTCTAGTCATCCTCCCCCTCCTACCATGCAGACTTTGAAGACTCTGTTCTTCTTTCTGGAGCACAGTGCTATACAGAATTCTCTCTCTGAATGAGACTTCAGAGATCATCACCTTCAGCCAAAAAAAGGCTCTTTGCTGTGTGTTACCAGCTAGCACAATTTACCCAGTCTCATCTTTTTGGGACGGTGAAGTGCATGGATTTATTATTTATGCAGCCTCTAAGCAGTGCTGTGGCTGACTCTCCTGGTTCTCTGTTGCAGTATGTTGAGCAGAAGGCCTTCAGCCACCATGGCTTACAACCCATCACTCTCCTGCAGCAGACGACATCTGGGCTGGCTTACCTGCACTCCCTGAGTATTGGTAAGAATGCCTCTCCTTTCAGGACTGGAGGGAGGACTACATCTTCTTAATTGGAAAAAGAAGAGACACTGGCCTGGTACTGGTCTGTTCACGTGGCCTCTTGTAAGGTGTCCATGCCTATGGCAGGGGAGTTGGAATGAGACGGTCTTTAAGGTCCCTTTGAACCCAAACCATTCCATGGTTTTATGATTTGACATTGGCCTTGTCCCTGCAACATTCTGCAGCCCCAGAGTACTAAAGCAAGTCCTTACTGTTGGTACAGGGTGCTGAAGTTTTTAGATAGGAGTAATATAAAACATGATGGAATAAAAAAATGAGCCTCTACCAACAACAATCATTGGAAGTTATGACTTTGGTTTAATGAATGGTGGTTCAGCCTTGTGAAAGGTTCATTTAAAAATTTACAAAGATTGTTGGGAGTGCCTGAGTGGATAAGTGGATGTTTGTAACAGTTCACAGGGACCTGAAGCCCCACAACATCCTCATCTCGATGCCCAACGCTCACGGGAAAGTCAAAGCCATGATTTCAGACTTCGGGCTGTGCAAGAAGCTGGCCGTGGGCAGGCACAGCTTCAGCCGCCGCTCGGGTGTGCCGGGCACCGAAGGCTGGATTGCCCCAGAGATGCTGAGTGAAGACTGCAAAGAGAACCCTGTAAGTCCTCGCCCTTCCCAGGCTGCCCACGAGCAGGCCAGATCCTACCATAGGCAGCACTTGGTGCCTGGGCCTCCAGGCTGCCTTGCAGCTCAAATGTACAAGTCTGAAAATTTCCTTCTGCTCTCAGATGCAAAATAACCACCCTGTGACAATCAGAGCTTTCAAGGGGAAAAGACGTTACTGCTATTGAAGGCTGTTTCTTTGCAGACGTACACGGTGGACATCTTTTCAGCTGGCTGTGTCTTCTATTATGTGGTGTCTGAAGGTGGCCATCCCTTTGGCAAGTCCCTGCAGCGGCAAGCCAACATCCTGCTGGGAGCATACAGCCTGGAGGCTTTGGATGCAGGGAGGCATGGTAAGGACTGCACTGCAGGGATCAGTGAGCGACCCAGCCTGTTAAACACCAACACCCAGGACAGAAACAAGGCCCACAAGAGAGGAGACTTGTACTCCTCAGGTCCTCCTGAAGTAGAGGGCCTAAAGTTCTCAGAGTTAGTGCCCCAGAGCATTTCTGGAATACACAATTTGGAACCCTGCAATCTTGATTGTGAAGTTATTTCCTGTATTTAAAGGGTGAGAGAGAGCTGAACTTTGATATTCTTAGTCTTTGATATTCTTTCTGTTGGTTGCCCAGCACATCTGTGAGGGCAGCACTTGAACTAGCAGGACAGGAGGAAGTAGAGACCAGAATGAATTTCTGAAGTACAAAATTAAAAAATTTTACATTTCACTACAGCGTAGAGAAAATAAAAGAGAGAGAAGAGTAGAGAAAACGTAGAGAAAATGAAAGAAGTAAGAACGTAGAGAAAATAAAAGAAGTAAATTTCCCCACACCCTCTTCCTTACAGAAGACATTGTTGCTCATGATTTAATAGAGCAGATGATCAACATGGACCCTCAGAAACGGCCGTCTGCCAGCTGTGTTCTCAAACACCCCTTCTTTTGGAGTCTAGAAAAACAGCTCCAGTTCTTTCAGGTTTGTGATGACCTTTGCTCTCCTCTCAGATCTCAGGGCTCCTGTAGACTTTCTTCAGGTCTTGAATTCAGTCTCTCTTTTGTGCCTGTTTGAGGTCATAGAATCCACAGCCTTAGTGTGAGGAGTGAGGCAGCCCAGCTGTAATAGCTGGGTGTAGCTCCTAAGCAATTGGCTTAGTCTTACAGCAGATCTTTCCCAGGGGGCCAGAACTGATGTTACCAAGGTCCATTGGTGAAAAGAAGGTCTCCTCTAGCAGCTGCAGTACCCACAGAGAACGTGGCCAGGAGGGTTTTCAAGAACAGGAGTGAACATGCACTCAATCCTGATGTGGGGTGGGAAGTAGCTGAGGACTTGAGATCCTTTCCAGCCTTACCTTCTCCTCTGTGCTAAAAAGGCTTTGGCAAAGGGTGAAACAAATCATCTCGGAAACTTCTGTATCCATTCCCAAGCACTGTCTTGGAGTGACGTGCAATTCTAACTTTATTACCAGGACAGGCTGGTAATAAATAATTGGCCAGAAGCAGCAATTTGAAAATATTGTGAAAAGCTTGGAAATAAAACTAGAAATAATCTGAATGTCTCTTCCAGGATGTTAGTGACCGGATAGAGAAAGAATCTTTAGATGGTCCAATAGTCAAGCAATTAGAAAGAGGTGGAAGAGAAGTGGTGAAAATGGACTGGAGAGAGCACATCACTGTTCCTCTTCAGACAGGTAATGGACAACATTTTATCAGAGTGGGAATTACCTGCTATTCCCAGTTTGCTGGGACAGGAAAGTGAGGATAACACTGTCTCAGTTCTGGCACATCACTGTTACTTGCCAGTAAAGCATTTCTTCAAATTCAAGTATGTGTTTATATACTAAAACACACCTAGGATCTGTGGCTGCAGACACACACCCCAGCACCAAAAACTGCATCACAACACAAAAAAAAACTTGTTTCTCTTGCAGATCTTCGAAAATTCAGATCCTATAAAGGTGGCTCTGTCCGGGACCTTCTGAGGGCAATGAGAAATAAGGTAAAGGAGTCTTTTCTTCATGCACTCTCTGGTCCCGCCTCTGGCTGCTGTTGTTGCCAGCCTGTGTCAGACACTGGTTTAGGTATTGAACTCCTTTACGAGAAACCAATAGGAGGTTACTGTTTCCAGGAACACCAACAGCTTTGTTTGCAAGAGGCTCCTGAACAAACCCTCTGACTGAGCTTTTCCTCTTCTGTTTTCCTCCACAGAAGCACCATTACAGGGAGCTGCCTCCTGAAGTGCAGGAGACCCTGGGCTCCATCCCAGATGATTTTGTGTGTTACTTTACAGCTCGTTTCCCTCGCCTGCTCCTGCACACCTACCACGCTATGCACATCTGTTGCCATGAAAGACTCTTCCAGCATTACTATGCTGAGGACTTTGCAGAGCTGAGCCTTACAGGAGACATGGTTTGAGAGGAGAGGGATGGAGCTTTCCTCTCTGGGACCAACATTCCAAGCACAGGCCTACCCTTAGCAGGGAAAAGTGGGATCAAAGAGCTGAATTCTCTCTCTTTGAAGAAACCAAGCTTCCAAAAAGTGCCTTGTACCTGTGCCTGTGCTGGATCAGGACATAGTGAAGCCCAGGGTGTGAATGGTAAAGTTTGAACCCTGGGGATGGAGTTACTGACTCCAAGGCAGTTTTCAAGACTGTGGAAATGAAGAGCAACAGCTGGATATAACCATCACCCAATATCCCTGTACTGTATGTGATTTTGTAATGGATGTGTTTTACTACTACCAAAAAAAAAAAAAATTCTAATTCAGTGATTGAAATCATATAATTACTCGGGACTGGGATGTGCAAAAGGAGCCCTTTGGTTGTAGCAAATCATCCGAACCTGCCATTGCACTGCTGCCACATTAGGCATTAGGCACACCACAGTGATTGCAAAGGGAATCATTCACAATTATCCAAAAAATGGTATGAAAGTACCATTTCTGTTTAATCAGTACTACCCTGGAAAATTAGTCCCTCATACTTGAGCAGAAACAATGAAGTTTTAAAAAATACTGACTTGAAACATCAAGTCAAGGTTTACCTACTCTGAAAATAAGCCTTGTTGTTTAACATCAACCAGTATCCACAGAAGAGCTTGAACAGTCCTCAACTCACAGTATGAGAACAGATCTGCACAAGTATCTGCAGCAAACACCAATGGCAGCTGAGAGCTGCCTGTGACTCATCAACTGCAAATGTCTCAAGGGGTAAGAAAAGGCCACAGCTACAGGGCCAGGGGTGAGACAGTCCTGGGAAAAAGGACATGAATCAAGAGCTGTTCAGAGAAGTGAAATCAGGGCAGTGTTTAAGGGGTGCCACAGAGCTGTAAAACCCCATTTTCTGTATGTGTGGGCTGGTAATTCCATCCATGGGAGCCTGTGTGGTTAAAGATGCAGTATTTCTTTACATTGGCCCTGAAGCTGTGACAAAGCATCACATGTGCTAGGATGAAGAAATGCTGAATGCTAATGTAGCTGGGGTGTTCTTTTACAATATATTTATTTAATGTATTTATATTTATTTAATTTTTACTACAAAGTGGTATCAAATCCAAGTGGTACAAGTATGAAGCATGCCAAATCAGTCTTAATCAGTTTAGTGTTTATATTTAATCATCAGATAACAACTCGAAGAGGAAAGTGATACTGCATCTTTCAATGGAATTGAAGGCGAAATTACAAAGTGGGAATGTGTATGACTGTGCCATTGTGTCTTAAATAAATTATTGCCAGTAATATGTATGATGGGGTATGTACAGCTACTTTTCTGGAGATACTTTACAGGATGTTTTTTTCCTACTTTTACAAAGTGAGAGCAATTTACCTAAGATGCCAAACTCTGCAGGTTACATGTTTCTAAAGCTTGAAAACATAATGATAATTTTACCTAAAAAGATTCAAAGCCTATTTAATATTTTTGTATTTCTCATGTAAAGGTCTTTTATAAATCTACTAAATAAAGACTTGTACTCAGATTAAAACCCCACAGCTTTTAGTGACAATGTGTGCCCAGGGAACCCAGCAGGCCTGGTGCTCTCAGAGCTGTCAGAACTGAGTGGGGGAGGAGACAAGGCCTGCAGCAGCCCTGTCCTGCCTCCCTGGGGAAGGGACGTGCCTGGTTTTTGGTGCCTGGTTTTTGAGCCTACTCAACTCGTTGCCTGCCTCTTGATCCAACAGAGGATGCAGGAATTGTTCGGGTGGGGGGGAGCACTGAGCCTCCCTGAAGGCCCAGGAGCCTCGTTTGTTACTCTGACAGTCCCCAGGCACCAGCCACCTCCAGTCTGGTGGCTGAGGCAAGTGCACAGGTGAGAGAAAATGGCAGGAATTTGTGCTGCTAAGATAAAGATCAAATGGTTTTCGTGAAACTGAGCTGATAACAGATCACGTGTTTTACAGGAAACAGAAAGTCACTAAGACAGTTCTGTGTGCAGCACAGCCTTCCTGGGCCCCAGTGGCAGAGGGCCTGGGCTAAGGAGCCTCTTGTGCTCTATTAACTACCCTGCCAACCTCTCCACTACTTACTTGGTGAGGAGGCCTGGAGTGAGTAGGTAGCTAATACAGAGGGCAGTAAGTGAGGTGGATCTAAAACTTTAAAATTAAAAAAAAAGAATAAATATATCCCACACCCCATCCTGACAGCTGGTTTTGGTGAGGCTAGGCTGCTGGATTGTAACGGCAGCACCACGCAGCAGAAGCACTGCTGCGAAGGGGGTGGAGACTGGATGGCTCACCAGAAATGTTTGTCTAAAGCAGTTTCCCCTTTTTTATTTCCGGAATAATTTTCAAGAGACCCGCAGGAGCTGCAGAACACCCACAGTGCTCATACTGCTGCCCGTGCAGAGCCTGGCACCCAAGTGTTGGAGCACCTTCCCTCCCTTCCTCCTATGGAAACTCCCTGCAGGCAGGACAGCACTGGAGACACTCGGCAAGGTAAGCCCTCCGTGCGCTGCGGGCCATTCAGCCCGGCGGGTTACTTTACTGGTAGCAGGCTCAACGAAAAGTGAGGATGTCCCTCCACTGCCACCCACCCAGCTCTGTCCCCCCGGCCACCCCACTGGGGTAGGAGCTGCTCGGCAGCACTACATGGGACTGTCTGAGAGCTCAGAGACGTGGGAGCGAGGCGCAGACAGCTCTGCCCCCAGCCCCGCAGCTGCACCCCCTCGCTGCCCAGCCGTGCAGCCCAGAGTAGCCAGAGCCCACTGGAGCACAAACCCGGTGCCACCGACTAGCACCCGACTGCTGCTAGAACCAGGAGGGATCAGGGACCCCCGGGCCCCCTCCAGCCGCGCCTCCCCAGCCCTGCCCCCGCTCTGCTCAGCCTCCATTCCAGTTTCGATTCCCCGGCAAGGCTTTTTGCTCTGAAACGCTTCCTGACGTCAGCTGTTACAGCGGGCTGGGGCGGAGAGACAGGCGCGGAACGGGATTCACCACAAGCCGACCCACTGTACAAGCCCAGCCATGGGAGGCGGCCAAAGGCTCTAAAAGACCAGTATTTCAGAGCCATTTTAGCCCCCTTTCTCGGGGAAAGCTGCACCAAGTGTCAATGGAAATCAGTCTCCCACCCTTTTTATAACCAGCCTGTTTACACTTACGCTGAGGGATGTCTTACAGCTACAGCACATCTGGGCAGTCCTGTAACAGGCTCCCCCTTAGAGCCACCTGCTCACACGAAAGTTACAGCCATGCTGGTGCCTCAGCCCCCCAAGGCTTGCACAGGGCTGACCAGGTGCAAAAAAGCTTAATGTGCACTTGTTGGTTTTTTCCAGCATACCCTATTCTCCCAGAACCAGTATCTCCCCAAACCACTACCTTCTGCTGAGCTCACCTCCTGCCAAGCCATAGTCCCAGGGACTGAGCACTCGTCTCCTTCCCCCAGTAACACCTTTACACTTGCGGATATTGTGGAGACCTTGACCAGCTGCACTGGTGGCTGCTCCTTTTACACTTGCTGGTGCTGTTTAGCACCACGAGCTGCAGGGGTGGAGCTGGCTGAGCTACTGCACCAGCTGAACCAGAGAGTTGAGCCCCCACACCACAGTAAGAGAAGAAACACCACCATCACAGTGCACCTTTTACTGTGACCCCTGGTGTCCAGGCTCGTGGATGGTTATTGCTGACTGTGAATGTCTCATATCTCTGCTGTCACACTGAGCAGTGTATTTAACCCATTCCTCTTGCAGTACAGAACTGGCTGTCCCTGCAGCCAACCCCTGAAATGGAGGCTGGGCACAAGAAGGATGTCACAACTCAGGCGAGGACACCCCATTAAACAGAAAACCTTCTGCTGGGTTGGGCAGTGAGTTAACTGCTTCTTGGAAATTTTGGTAAGCACCAGAACAGATGTGGGAAAAGAGAAGGAGCAGGGGAGAGTATACCCACCAAAGAAGGGAGGGAGAAAAGGGAGTGTGAAGGAACAAAAGGCAGGGAGAGTGAGAAAAAGCAATAAAAAGCAAGAGATAGAACCTGGGGGATACAGTGGTGGTGGGCCTCCTTTTCTCCAGTACATATTTCTTTTGAAAGAGCTGTTAGGCTCAGCTGTCAGCACAAGCTTCTCCAGCAACCCCTCCTATTTCCTTCACATTCGTGTGTCAGAGGCAGGAGCAGCTGCCTTCACACAGGCACACAGAAACAGCATAGCTGGCAAGAACAGGCTTTTAGAGGTACAGAAATGACCTTGGACCAAAAAGGTGAGGAGGAAGTTGGGAAAATAGAATACCAAAGTCAGCTTGAACTAACACAGGAACATTAACTGTAAATCTGAAGACTTATTTTTTCCCCCTCTAGGGTTTTGTTCACTAACAGCAGGATTTCCCTCACCAAAGACAATGGGTATGTATTGCTTTCAGAAAATTTGTATTTTATATGTAGCAATTTACTTTTTAATATCTGCATTTGAAGGATTCATCTCTAGTGGGGAACTAATCAGTACTCCTATCATCATCTTAGGGTTTGTATTGATGCTATCTTCCTTTAGCAGAAAATAATCAGACTCAAGTGGGTAAATAATCTACCCAAACCTGTCCAGTTTATGGAATCCAGTCCTGCCAATTCCCATAAACCTTATCACATCATTCCCTGCAAAAAACCATTCTGAGTTATTTCCTTGACTGCCTTTGAGGATAATTTCCAAGTCTCCTTCCTAGTTTCCTGCTTTGCTGATTTATTAGTCTTGCACCACTGTTTAGAACTGCTTCTGATTAAGGATACTTTGTCCTCAGAACTGACATACTTGAGAAATTAAGACCTGCTCTCTCACTGTGACTGGTAGAAAGAAAATAATCTAACATTCAGCATGGCCAAACAAAGATTAGTTTGTATTAGTTATATGTAATTTTAACTTCTAGATTACAAAACATTACCTGTGAATGAATGGGATGAGAACCATGTAAAATGTTGGCTGGAGTCTACTGGAATCAAGAAGGAGTACGTAGATAAACTATATGCAGAAGAAGTGACAGGCCCAGCACTAATAGAACTGGATGAGTCTTTCCTCAAAGACATAGGAATGAAGAAAGGCCAAATCCAGATCTTAATCCACAAGAGAGATGACCTTCTGCAGCTCCAGGACAAGGCACAGCAAGCGGAGGACTCCAGCAGCAAAACACCCGACAGAACAGATGCACAAACAGGCCCAGCCAGAGCCAGCAACACCCCCGCCCAGGGCACAGCAATTGGAGGCAGCTCTGGTGCTGTGGGTACAACCAGCAGCAAGAACACAGCTCCTACTTCTGGCAAGAGGCAAAGAAGCAGCAAGAAATCCCAGCTTCAAAGTTCTGATGAAGTTTTAGAGCTCAGAAACTGTCGGCCATTTAGAAGTCAGGATACTGATTTCAAATACATGAAAGACACAGTTCTTGCTCCAGAATCAGGAGTCAGTGATTTAATAATTCCTTGCCATGAATACAAATCTTTTGCCATTGCTGCAGAACTGAACAAATATCAAGTGCAGTCAAAATTTGCCTCTGAAGTGATACGATTTGCTTCAGCCTGCATGAACATTCGAACAAATGGCACCATCCATTTTGGTGTCATGGACAGTGTTGAGGACAAGGGCTGGAAACATGGACAGATTGTTGGCATAAAGGTCAAAAACCGAGAAGACTTTGTTGATGCACTGGATTATATAGAAAAGTGCTTTTGCAATGATTTACAAGAAGTTGCAAGAAAATGTATTCACCCACCTGTGTTTGTTGAAGTGATTTCAAAAGACTCTCAGGAACAAAGATTTGTAGTGGAGGTTGACATTGAACCAACATTCAGCTTGGTAAAGAAGAATTGTTTTGAAGTTTATTTACCAAAATACAACGAAAGCAGCCAGAAGGTGATCCTGACCAAAGAACCAGCTCTCTACCAGAGATTAGGAGCAAAGTCTGAACCTGTGCAGCGCAACAAACTCACTGCTTTCATTCAGGCTGTGCCAGACAGGGACACTCAAAGAGAAAGAGCTGAGCTCTCCAGCAAACAAGTACCTACAGAAATACCTCAAGATTTAGGAAGAAAGTTATCAATTCTATTAAATGATGGCAAAAGCTACATGGATGATTCCCTACGGTACATCCTTGTCACAAACAGCTGTGAACAGGACAATCTGAATTACATCAACTTTTTAATGCACTTGAACATTTTCTGTGTCTTTGACTTTGATGAACATTCTAATGTGTCAGGACTGTACAGCAAGTACAAAGAGCACCATGAAACAAGTTCTTATTTTTTACAGGATTTTTTCAAAGAAATTAAGACTGATAATTCTCCCTCTCAGAAACTGTTTGATCAGACCAGCTGGATATTCTGCAATGGGCGCAGTGACTTCCTTGGGGATGAAAAACCTTGTGATGAAAATACATGGATTAGAACAAAAAAAAAATACCTGAAGAAAGTAATTACTTGTATCTGTGAGGAAATTCTGCCGGAGCGCTCTTTCATTGTGCTTTTTCTATTGCTATCACCAGTGCAGAAACCACTTGTGGACACTTTTCAGGAATTCTATACAGAGATGAATGGCATGGAGTACATCATCTGCATTGCAGAGTCCAGAGAAAATTACAGAAAGTGGGCTAATCTAGCTCAGGAATCCTGCAGCATTGAGACACTAGAACAATGCAGTATTGTGGGTATGAAGCTCAGTCATGTAGATGCCACCATCCAATCAATGCTGCCTTCTACAGCCCAACCCAGACACCTGCCAGCTTCCACTGGAGGGGTGTGTACACTTCCCTTGCGGGAAGAAGAGAAACTGTATTCCCTAGAAATCCTTTGTGCTGACCAATGTGATGATATCAAATTAAATCTTTGGACTGAAAAACAAAAACAAGAAATAGAACAAAATTTTTACCGCGGGAGAAAAATCATGTGGGAAAACTTGTGGCTTGCTGATAAAAAACTCTGTGGGGATATCATTGAACGTGAAGCATGCACGGAGGCAAGCAAACTCTTGGACGGCATTTTGCGAGGAAGTGGACAAAATTATTCTGTGGCTAAACTAAAGATATTTCACCATCCTGGAAGCGGTGGAAGCACAATAGCACGGCAAGTTCTATGGAAAAGCAGAAAGCGTTTTAGATGTGCTGTTATCAAGACCTCATATTCACCTTCAACTGTTTGTAACCATGTGCTTGCACTTAGAGATTATGAAGAAAAGGAAATCACTCACTGTTTTCCTGTGCTGCTCCTGATCGAAGATTATGATGATGAGTACTTTGAAGAACTACAGATTGAGTTAATGGAGGCTGTAGCAACCAGGAAAATGAATACCTCCAGACCTTACTTCATCCTTATGTGCTGTAGACGATGCAATGACCCTGAAAGGCTTTGCAAGGCTTCTCCACTGGACACAGTTGCTGTCACTCACAAGCTGACAGAGTCAGAGAAAAATCTGTTCAACACTAAACTTGAAAAACTGAAGCAGAAAGATGTCAAACCGGAATTCATACTTACGTTTGTGCTGATGTGTGAGGAGTTCAATAAAACGTACGTGTCAGACTTGGTAGCGCACATACTGCATGGCATTGACCCTTCCTCTCGTGACACCTGCTTGATGCGTTACGTGGCTCTGCTCAACTGTTATGTACCCAATTCATACGTTTCACTGTCACACTGTGAGGCTTTTCTGGGGCTGGGGGCATATACAGAGAGTAAAGCAAGGGCATACGATTTCAAACATCGCTTGAGTGAACAAGCAAGAATGATTTTTATTGAGCTAAGGGAAAGTACTACTTATATTTCATCTGTCCGGATAATACATTGCCTGGTTGCAAAAGAAATTCTGCATCAGCTTTCAGGGAATCAATCACTAAGTCAACTTGCAACAACTCTTCTTCAGGAAAAGATACTCTTTGAAAACAGATTTGGACGTGAAGAATTCATAAAGTTTATCAGACATCTGTTTATTCGACGTGATAAAAGAAGCAGGGGTGACAATACCGATACTCTCTTTTCCCCATTCATTGAACATGTGTGTGAAGCTGAAGACTGTGAAAAAGCTATTGCTGTTTTAAAAGCTGCATATGAACTCCTTGGAAAAGATCCATTTTTTGCCCAGCAGCTTGCCAGACTAAATTACAGCAACGAAAAATTTGAAGATGCAAAATACTGGGCACAGGTCGCAAAATCTCATTTGCCAACTGATTCTTATATTTTGGATACAGAAGGTCAAGTCTACAGGAAATGGTTTAGCTTCACTGTGGATAAAATGACAGAGGAGGACACCCCTGAAAGGATCACTGAGAAGATAGAGATTGCTCTTAAAGCTATGAAATGCTTCAGGGCTGCACAGCGGGCTGCAAAGGAAGAACGTGAAATTATGAACAACGCTGGCTATTTTGGAGAAGTAGAAGTAGGTTGTCGCCTTCTTCGATTTTTGTCCACACTCCCTGTATTCCACAGAAGTCCAGAGGGGGAATATACTGAGCTTGTGAAATACCTCACCACAGACTACATTCCTGAAGACATAAAAAGAACATGGGGAACACTTCACTCCCGCTTAAAAGGCTTGCGCCAGAACCTGTACAATGCTCTGGAATGGATTTCAGAAGAACTAAGTTATTTCCAAACAGATAAAAACCAAGAGAAGGATGATGAAAATGATGATAAGGAAGAACAAATTTATAATCCCAGAAAATGGCTGAAAAGACAGTCAGAGGTATACGCTAAATTTTTTATCTCAACATCCCTTATTGATGACAGCAACAATGGTCCTGAAACTCAGCTCATGAGACGTATGAATATTTATAGGAGTGGTGGAGGAAATGTCACCAATATCCTGTCATTCTTAACAGATAAGAAAGAGAACAGGTCAGCTGAAAAGCTAGAAAGGATCCTTAGTTTCTATCCAGAAAACCCGCTAAGGAACAGGCTAGAGGACAACGATCTGATCAATTATATTTTGAGCCACATCACATTAGCCTGCTTAACACCAGGATCAGCCAAACTCCTTCCGCTGCCAACTCTGCGTGAGCTCAGTCTAAGATTTTTCAAAGGAAAACGACCATTTCCAGCAAGTGCCTTTTTTTTGCTCACCTTGCTGTACTGGCCAGATGAGGCATTAGATAAAGAGCCTAATCCAGATAAAGATGAAATTTTAACTTCAGCCCTTCAAACCCTGAAACGCTTATATGACATCAAAATGAAAGATGTTCCTACCAGAAAGAAAAGAATCTACACCCATTTTTTTCTGGGAAAAGGTTATGGCTTAAGTAAGATTGTGCACAAAACTAAAATTGATAAATTGATGGTGGGATCCTTAGATGAAAGGAGAATGAAGTGGCTGCATGGAACCGTATGGAATATTTCCATAATTCGTGACAATCTCAAAAGAGTTTCTGGCTGGACCAAGGACAGAAATTTATTTATACGTGGTCACGTGAAGGAGCTCCGTATCTTGCCACTCCATCATGAATCAGTGCCCGCTGGAAATGAAAATGTGACCTTTTATTTAGGCTTTTCATTTAATGGCCTTGTTGCTTTCAATATTGAGGTTGAAAATGATCCAGCTATCAGAAGAACATAAGGTATGCAGTACATTACCGTATGCACTGTGCTCTTAAAATGTACAGCACTGGAACTGTCCACTCTCACATTTAAAACTAAAAGTGGACTGCCCTGGGTAAACACCAGGCAACAAGAAAATCAGAGTTAACAACTATAATAGTGACAAAATAACTAAAAAATTTTGAAACTACTTGTAAAAGTGTACTTAGAGTCAAGCCTTTGATAGTTTTGGAGTCACAGAAAGCAAGGTTTCAAACCAAAGACAACAGTCAATTTCTTTCTTCTCACCTCATAGATTAGGATTTGTGGTTAATTTCTGTGTAGTCTTGATCAGTAAAAGAATTTGTCCAGTGTAACTACATTTTTGCTCCTGAATCAGCAACAGAAAAGTGAACTCACACCACATACGCAGCTCTGGCTGTAACATACTTTGCTCTCTGACACATACCATGTATGAAATACAACTACCAACTGCAAAGCCAGGGTCAGTATAGAAGCAATTTTACAGCTGACTTTGCAAACATCAGGACTGACAAAAAAGAGGTCTCAAATTCTGTGTAACTCCTGCATTGCTTCTCTGTGCAAACATTACTTTACTAGACATATTTGTATCTAGGGTGGGGTGCAGAGACCTGTGAGCAGAGATATGGATGACATAAAAGATTATTTGTAAGCACTGTTATGTGTTTCATAGTCCAAGCAATTCCTGCACTTGGTGAAATGATTTTGCATTATCATCCAAGGAATGCCAGAGTACAGAACTCAAATCTGTCTGTAACATACATCCATGATTTGAAAAATGCAAAGTTTTTCAGTGCTGTGTTTGCAACCATGATGTCACATTCAGCTTCTAATAACAAAAGTGCTTGTTGTTGGAGTTTCACACTGTTTGATGTAAGATACTGTGACTAAAATTGCCTAAAAAACTGTCATGTAACTTGTTTTAATCTAATAAATATCTTTTATGAAGAATTACCATTTCTCTGTGAGCTTTATTACCCTTCCTGAGGATGTATTTCCAACAGTAGCTAGGTATGATTTGCTTTTCCAACTGCAGCCAAGATCTGGGCACAGCCAAAAACTCTAAAAGGAATTGCAAGCCATAGTGAATTCAGAAGAAAGAGGATGAAACCAAAGACTATTGTCTAATTCAAGCCTTCACATTCTGGCCTCAGGTAGCAGAAATAATTGCCAGAAGCAAGAGAGCTGAAGGATCAGAGAAATCCCCCTCTGCTCCCCAGCCCCAATGCAGGGGACAGGAGTATGTTTGAAAAGGGCAAAGGCAGCTTTCCCAAGTCTAGCCTGGGGCATTAGGATGGCTTCAACACGGAGCAGAAATAGGATATGCAAACTTACTGAAAAGCACAGGAATGAAAAACAAAGCATTGACTGCTCACTAGATGTAGAACCTGCTCAAATGCTGTGGCAGAGGCAAAGACTTAGTTTTTTAAAAGAAACTGTTACCACGATGAAAAATTACAGCCACCTTGGCCAGGAGGGTCTGTCTTGTAACTTGTTTTCTGCCTGCACACACCCAACTAGATTCTGCAGATAGCAGTGCTTTGCCCTGTAACCCACATATGCTTGAGTCTTGTCTTTGAGGCATAAATAGGGGTCTTGCTTTTCAAATATGCCCACTTCTACCTGTAAGAAATTAAGTTTAGATTCAAACTCTTTACTTCATCCCGCCCAGCCCTACAGGAAAAAAAAAAAACCAAAACAAGTTTTAGAGAAAAAGTGTAAACTTACAGATTAAATCTTGGGGGCCCACGTTGCAAAAACAACCAGATAAGGCTCACAGGGCAGCAAGTACAGACCCACCCTTCCTACCAGTCATGTTCACACTGGCAGGGCTCCAACCTGTCAGGCAACACACAACTGCCCTTGCTCTAACCAGCTTTTAGTACAAAGTAGTTCTCAAATGCCCCTCAGATTCCCCTGGAGGGGAAAGGGCCAGAGGACAAATGCTCATAAAGAGCTTCTGCACAGCAGCAGTGTTCCCTGAAGGGTCCTCTACTGCACCTCCTTGTCACACATACCCAATTCAAAATGCCTCCAACTGGTCCATGTCATAGCATTAAAATAGCCATTTATCTTCCCTTTACCACCTCTCAGAAATTAACCTACAAGTGAACAGTGGTAGCTAAGTAAGACCAACCAGCCTAGCACAGTAATCCATTCTCATCCCATACACAGGAGGTACAAGGACACCCATCTTCCAAGCTACCTCATCTCTCCAGCATTTTGCTCCAAAAGGGTTTAGAACAGAGTATCTCCCTGCATGCCTGTGCCACCAACTTTTATGAAAACACTGTTAGAAACTTCTCCTCCATATTCTGACTATTTCAATAACTTTGTATAGTCTGCTTAGCAGCAGAACAGTGGATCAACAGCAAAAGGAAGTACAGGTTAAGAAGTTAGGGTTCATTTGTTTGTCTCCATTTTAAGTTAGAGCTCACACAAATGAGTCTCTGCAGCTTACAATCAAAAAGCCAGTACCAAGTTATTCCCGCCATAACATTTGTTGCAATAATAATTTAAATAGGTTTTCAAGAAGAGAAAAAAAATGCACAAACAGTGGTTCACTTCTGTTTAATCAGAGACTGTTACAAAATGATTACACATTACAAATGGCTATATGTGCAATGACCCATTCCTGAAGCACAGTTCATAGAAGGTTCCCAGTGGATGCAAATGATGTTAGCTCTGAATTTTCTTTCAATCTTCTTTGTAAACTGAATGCTATAAAATTAAGCTTGTTATTGTTACTATTTGCATGCATTAAAGTGATGCACATACTTACCAGTCTCTCACTTTCTCGAATTAAATTCAACATCAGTATTTTGCCATCACCTGTCTTTTGAAAAAGATCAGTAACCCCAGACCTTTCATACCACTTACACAAAAGCAGTATCAAGTTACAGAAAAAAACCCTTCACAACGCACTAACTTCTGTGGCCATACTGCTACCAAGAGGGAACACTATTCACTCATGTGCTTTATGAAGGTACTAAAACCAGCTTGGAGTTTGCTCAGTTTGGGTTTGCTGCACAGTGACCAGAAACTCTAAAAGGGCAATTGGGAGTCAGCATGGAGTCCAAGGAAATACTGGGAAATGACAAACTGTTCCAAATATCCAGCCTGGACAGCTGCTCTAATGGTGTGTCAGAAGTTGAGCTACAATTTAACACTGCTCACCTGGTAATCAAAGTTCAGATTTCCAGTATTGTTTTGGTCCTATCTCAAAAGAAAATAAACTTTATTCTACCAAAAAGTACCATAATTAACTGCCATTCAAAGTTTCACAAAGAGATGGTGTTCTACCAGAGTTCTACTATGATCTATCCTGGACAAACACACTTTTTTTTTGTTAAGACACTGTGGAACACACTCTGCCCTTTAGTTATCCCCACTAACTGCCAGGTCAGTGTACAAGTAGTCTGCATCCAACCCCTGTCAAAACCAGGACTTGATAAGGTAATTGAGCAGCCCAAAGTAATCAGTTACTCCCTCCAACTTAGTACTGAGCACTGCATTAAGTATTAGCTAGGGTCAACCACAGAAGGGTGTAAGAAATATGAATACATTCTGTGAACAGAGTAATGGCCTCACAACAAGGTATCCCTTTTATTCTTGCATACCTGCAATTAAGATTAAGCAGAGATAAAGCTAAATTATAAATATTACTGTATGACTTTTCTTCCCCTTCTAGGAAGAAAAACCTATGCAACGTTAGTCAGAAATTTGCCTGTAGCTCATTTTGCAGACAAAGCAATTTCGTGAGAATTACCAAGAACTGATGTAGAGAAGATGGCAGGCAATTGGCTGCAAGTGTAACTATTCTAAAACCTGGGAAGATACAATTGCCTTGAAACTGTGTATGTTTGTATGATGAATTCTGCAGCACTGTGTAAGACTTCAGAATCTTAAAATAAGCAATTCTGCTGGAAGTGGCAAGTCACTCATAAACCCACTCTAGACCCTTCAGATGAGCTGGTAAAACTGAAGTGTCTGTTCAGCTACCACATAACTATGACCTTTCCAGTACCCACTAAGTAATTATCCACCAATGATGTCAAAAGCCCCTCAAGTTCAGAGTGGGACAACATGGCCTTAAAAAGTAAATTAAAGCACATCCCATCCTTACAAGCCTATCCAGCTGTGGATCTCTGCTTTGTGCTACAGCACAGAAGTTTTCCTCTCTTCTGCTGATATGTAGAGATGATAGACACTAAGTCTAAACAGAAGTAAGTATATGCAGCCATTCCAGAGAAAGCTGCATCTTTTATCCATTCACGAAGAATGTTTCCTATTTTAAGGTGTAAAATATTCTGTACAATAGAAATAAAATACCAAAATTTCTGAGAATATGGAATAGGGCAGAATTAAAATAGAGGCAGAGCAGTAACTCTGGAGTAAGATAAAACAGCTGGACAAAACCACATTTGTAAGTAGCCTCTGAAGTGCTGAAATGAACTAACAAAAGTAATAATTAAAAAAGCATAGAAGAACAAGCTCCTGGCTTACCACCCTAATAAAGTAAAAATCTGTTGGTTAAGAAATGGTGATTAGCAATAGCTAAAGAAAATGGAAAGATTACAAACTGCTATGGATTCTTACAAACAGAAATGCGTAATCCCCAACACAACAAACACAGGATCCTGCTGGTTTGCTGATAAAAACCAGCCTCATTAGTAACTGGCATGTTACAGTGATTTTGACTTTAGATCTTCACACTTTTCAGTAACATCAAAGGCTGCTTGTCAAGATTCTGTACTAAATTTTCCTTAAAGGTGCTTGCAGATATTTATTACCTGTCCACAAGCATAGTTAAATCCATTACAGGTCTTCCAAGAAAGTCTAGTCTGTTCACTCACTACTGGAATCAGTAGTAGATAACAATCACATTTCAGAGACCAAAATTCCCCTCAGGTATTTAAGTGGTATCATTTGAACAAATTATTTCAAATAGGAACATCAGGTACTTACAGATTAAACTAACCTGTACTGGCAGTTCTGTGGAATTTTTCTTCTCTACCAGTAAGTAGCAAATGCTGAAATTCTGCTGCTAGTTAACAGAAACACAAATAAAAAAAAAAAAAAAAAAAAAAAAGACCTGCCAAACTTCAATTACTGCAATTTGTTGCTTAAAAAAAGCATATGAAGTAAAGGCAACTATAAAACTACTTTTAATCTGCCCTTCTGATTTTTCATACATAACCCGTAAGTTTAACAAGGTCACCTGTTGCCTACTACAAACATAATGGAAATTACAATACTTACATTGCCAGGTTCCTTCATTAAAGTCTTAGTGTGTTTTCTTATTCTGGACTTTACAAGTGAAAGAGCAAAATGTATTTTTTTTCACTTAAATTTATGAGAAAGAAGCTAAAGAATTCAGTGCAAGTAACTCAAGGAAAAAAAAAAGAAAATAAAAAAGCTCTGCATTACATCTTTATCTCAAAGAATTACATAATTTCCTAAAGTTGGGAGATGGTGAAATAGCTTCCTTTGCTTATACTACATTCATTTCTGGTAATTAAAATCACTGTTAGCAAAAGCCAGTTACAGATACTGGCTACTAAGCACAGCAGAAGCTGAAATTCTACAACCCATGCCCCCCTTTCTAAATATCGTACCTGGGAATATGGTAAAGATTTAGACAGAATTTAAGGAAAAAAAACCTGAGATGTCAGAAGCTTGAACATTGTCTAAGGCATTTAGCTATCAGAGAGATACGCTTTAACTGCTAATGAGAACTTATAAGGAAGCTTTCAAGCTCTCAATGTAGTGTGCTTCTTTGCTTTTAGTTAAGATGATATTGGCATAAAAATTCTACTATTTTCTCAAAACTTTTTCACTTCTTTATATCCACAAGAAAGAAAAATCTTAAGGTAAGTAAGTTCCAGACAGTATTTATGGAGAAGTTAAATTCACTGCCATTAAAACAGCAGTGTTGCCAACTGTCCCTACTGCAAGAAAGCCCATAAGAATTTAAGAGGCTATTGTAAACTTGTTCAGAAGGTACAAGGGCCTCACTACTCGCAACACTGTCCAGGTATAAAAATACCAAGCCTTACAATTATTCATACCAGGGACAGTCAAAACTGACTCACCAGGATGCCAGGAACAAATAGCTTGAGGATAACACCCTGGATCCTGTGGTTCAGGACAGGATATGGCTGGCCGCCAAAGCAGCAGGCTCCCGTGCTCAGCCCCCTCAGCCCCACCTTCACAGGGCTGCAGTAAAACTGCATTTCTTTTAACAGAGCCTTACTGGCAATCTGTGCTCTGACAATCAAGACTACACTAAGCTGCTGCTTACAATGTGCCAGAAATCTCTTACCAAGTGTTTTTCAGAACTTCAAAAAGAACCTTATATACGTTGCACTTCACAAACACTTTGATTCATCTTGATCCCTTAAATGGCTGTCCCAAAATTTATTTACTCTAAACTACTTCCAACCTAGCCCAGCCATTACAAACGAAACAGCACTCATTGGTAGCTGCATTCTTACAGAACCCACTCACTACCACTGTTTCCCTGGTCTGATTATTTTGATTGCAAGCATACAGATTTTTAAGAAGTTCTTTATTTACCACATCTCCACATTACTTTTCTTGTTTAACATAGCAGGTGCAAATTTACCCAATTTAGCAGAGTATCAGTAACTCCTGCTCCTTAAAAAAAAAAAAGTCATGTGCCTCTACTTAAGCTTAAAAAAACTGAACTGCAAAACCTAATTTTTTTAGGTATCTATGAAAGTCATGTCACTGAAATACTGTCATCTTTAGTAAAGAAACTTCACTAACAGCAAGACGTACAACTTTGTGATACACAAACTACTGCAATGAGAACTGCAATATTGGAATGTAACTAAGAACACGCTTTGTCCCTCAAAATAAAAAGGCATTTGAAATTTGCCTATTTTTTGAGTCTGTAAGAGATTCAGATACTTAAAGCAAGAAGTATAAGCCCCACCATGTATTCAGACACTCTAAGGAAACAGGAACTAAGCCAAATGCTCCTATACATTAAGCAAGTGAAAGAAATACTAGTTCCAATGGTCTATCTTGAAGAGTTATTCTCATCTTCACTGTTATCAGGGGGAGCATCACAATGAGAATTAGCAAAGAAAGACCATGCTCAATAACCATTCTGAAACAGTTAACATGGACATGTCAATTTTCCAGTCAGACAGGGTTTTGGG
>NW_008239056.1:1292256-1310485 GCF_000691975.1 Corvus brachyrhynchos | reverse complement strand
GGGGGGGTCTTCTACAGGAAAAATGCAAAGGGCAGAGTACAAACAAAGGGTACAACAGGAATGTGCAATCCACTCTTCTAAGTTAATTACAACTCTATCCTCAAGTTAAAATTACTTTAAATCCCATTAAGGGTCATTATTTAGCAAAATCTTGAAGAAATGAAACAGTCTATGCTCATAAAAAAAAGCCCACCACAAACTTTAAAATTACCTCAAAAATTTAAAAAGTCAAACCAGACTGCTACATGTGTTTATTTAGTATTTCACTGCTGATATGCTGCAAGACCTCCCTCCTTGGGCAAAACCTGCTGTTCTGAAGCTGAAGTTGTCTTTAAGCAACCTCAAGCATTCAAGACCAACGGATCTGCAACAGAGTGAGCAGCTTTTTCTTCACAAAGGGTAGAAATTTTTGCTAGTCACTGTGTGAAAGAGGGAACTTAAAATAAACAAGGCAAATTCTGAATATGCAACAGAATTTCACAAGGTTTCAAAAAAATGTTTTTCAACTTTTACTATTGTTGCAATAGTCAAAATATTCTCAAATTTGGAGCATTTGAGAGATTGAGGAAAAGGTTCTCCCTGAAACTGGCAAAGTGAAAAATCTGCAGTTTTGACTTCTCACACTTCTATTCTCTGTTACCAACTTGGATCTGATCTCTATTTCTTCCCAGGGCTCTACATTAATATTTGTTGAGTTGCAGCTCACACACGCAGCAGTATTAACATCTCAACCTTCTTCAAAGAAACTGTATTCTGTAATTTGGGCTACACAATTTTGTAGCAATTAGCTCACTAGTTAAAACCTACTTTAAGCTCTTCAATAGATACATCTCCCCAGAAGAGAAAACATTAATAATTGATATTTACATGCCACTAATTCAGAGACTACACAAAGTCAACACTACCAAGCCCGAAAACAAATACAGCACAGATGCAATGCAGGGAAAGACGGGGAGGGGCAGTGTGGCTTAAGGACTACCTGAGCAGCCTCGAAGGAAAGGTGTTCTATTAAGAGAAAAGGTACCCACACATCTTAAAAACAGGTTCCCTCCCCTTAAGACTCTTAAAAATACAGTGATAATAAAAATATTAATATAGAGCCCATCTACCAAAAGAGAATAAAAAAACCTAAATTAAAATAAATTTAGGGGCCTTCACCAAACTTGCTGCAAGTTTGGGGACATAAATATCCAACAGCCATAAAGCTGTGAAAGCCCCCAGAATGAATAAAATAAATCCCACTTGCCTCAGACTGAACAGGGCAACACTGAGACTCTGCCTCAGCCTGTCCTATGGCAGGGCTATAGGAAGAAGAAAAATTTAAGTTTTAGAAAAAACATGACCCAATTAAGTGAAAGACATGCAATCAAAATTAACAAAATTCCAGTGATCAAGCAAACAAAAGAAAATGACTGCTATAGCACCTCTTTTGTTAGGCCCAAACAGTATTTTTTTTAGTTGGTAGCTATTTCTGAATTGGACAGTTTGTTTTGCTTTGTATCTTGATCAATGGAACGTCAGTCAGTTGTCTTGGGGCATTTTTCCCATAACTTGATAGTATTTGTTGTACTAGTTCACAAAAAGTTGAGTTAAAGATTCCATCAGCCACTGAAAATGTTCACCCTTGTCTTAGTGTTTATGTAGAAACTAGACCAGTACAATTATTAAGACATTTACTACGTGTCATCAGTTACCATTTTGAACTGCGGCCCCAGCTCATGGACTGGTATATCAAGAGTCTTAATTTAACTGAAGATCATAATGCCCTTCTTGCTGTTCATAAAACTGAAGTAATCTTGGTATTTTATTTTTTTATCTTGTATGCAGAATTCTTTGATTCCTATAAAATAACTGCAGGTTGTCTATCCCATTCAATTTTATCCATGTTTTAACAGAGTAAGTTATCCAGTTCTGTGTAAGGATTGCTCAGGCGCTCCACGGACTAAAACACTGGCAAGAAATCACAGAAGGCAGATGCAGCTGAAATGTGTTTCTAGAAGCTTGTTTATATTCTCCCATGCATGCACAGAGCGAGGAATTGTTATCCACGGTTATTAGATATACAGCCCAGCCTCAAATTTATTATCAGCACCTAAAATCTCATCTCTGGAAGAAAAAAAAAGTAATCCAAAAGTTTCAGAAGAAATTTTCAGTCCACATATGCCCGCTAAGTAGTATTTTATTTAAAGCAACTTTGCCAAAGGCAGAAAGCTCTAATGGCAGTATGAAAGAGTCATATAAAGACTTCTAAAAACTAACCCAGGATTTTTCAAGGTTCTTTCATGCCAGTCTCATCCATTTTGCCCTAAAAATCAGCCGCTTGTTATGATATTGTGAGACCATGCATAAAGTAATTTTGAACCTTCTACACAAATCCTAGATGCTACAAATTCTGGCTTTTTTTTTTTTAAACGTATTTTCCCACCTGAAATTGTCTGAAATTTTCTTGTAGCTTAATCTTTCATATTCAATATTTACATTGCAAATTTCAAGACTGGTCAAAATGCACTTGCAAGTGCTAGTTTTACTGCAAGATCTGCCATGTCAAATTTAGGCAACAACTGAAAAACAAAGCTTCTGCCTATGTAATCACATCACTAGAGTCCTGCAACAGCTATAATAGATATGCTTTTCTGTAATCATAAAGGTTTCTGCTATCTCTTTCAAGGGAGAGATTAACTAAAGCAAAACCCTGTTTTCATGGCTGCACTACATTGGGGATTTTGCTGGCACAGCTATGTTGATTACACTTGGTACTGTAAACCAAGTATTTATACAAGCAACTACTACATTCAAAGTAGTTTTACTGGTTTTGGGTAAATGCACCATAAATCCAACTCTCTGAACATTAAGAAGCAGTATCCAAAAGAAATGAAGGCAGGGACCAACAGACAACACAGGCACTGAAACACCTGCCTGTTTACAGAAGAATCACACAAGAGACAAGAGTAACTGAAGACTAAAGGCAGCCACATCACAGCTCTTACTGCACAGGAATGACAGGAGCAGGAAATAAGTATCCACATGAAAATCACAGAAAAATTTTTCACCTGCTTGTATGCAAGTATCAATGAAATATATGTGGCAGTACTTACTCGAGGGATTTTCATAACATTACTACTAAGGAAAGACCAATCTCAAAATGCATTCAGGCTTGAAGTCTATGCAGTGTTAGCTACAAAATAGTACCATTATCAGAACAAGACATTCACTGTTTAAAAAAGTGAAACTTAATTAATACAACTTGCAGAATAGGCTGAGTTAACAGTACATGCAATACGGTTTTATCCCAGGAGAAGTAGGGGTATGAAAACAACATATGGAAAGTTACAGAAAGACACCAAAAGGAGAAGGAATTCACTTGACTGGGGCAGGAGGGCAAAGCATCCTTTGAGCAGCAATATGATCTTCAGAAAAAGCAAGAAGTTCTGTAGTTTTACAAACGGTACTTAAGATCACTTTATAATGTGTGAATTTTATGTGTAATATTACAGAAAGGACAAAGATAAGACATTGTAAAAATCTCTCCAGTATTTTGTAATTATCCTTATTAGGTAAACAGAAGAAAACCAGAGTATAAAAGCATTGCCTCAGCAAAACAAGTTTTATCTGTTAGACTTACGTCTAAAGCAAGATGAAGAGCTAACAAAACAATTGACATCAAGGCCCACTCAGCACATTTGCAAGCCAAATACTGCACATCTGACAGGTGATCAGTAGATTTCAGTGATCAGGGAGAACTGCTTCTCAACAGAGGCTTGGAGTTATGGTCTTAAAACTGCTAAACACTTCAGAAAAAAGTGCCTGGCAATTCTTAATGGTTAAACTAAGGCCATTCAGCTGTAACTAGATGTAAACTGGATGCTCTAGTGATTTTGAAACATTCCATGACCCCAGGTCAGAAGCTGAGACAATGTAGTATTTTAGCTGTACTGTGCTTTTGCACTTTTAAGAGACAGCACAGAATAAAGCCTCATGAACTACTTTAGTGCAGCTAAAAAACCCCAAGACTTCTGAGAAACAGAGCCATAATGCTCAGTATTATAATTAAGTGAAAAACTTCCACCATCTACAAAAACATCTATGAACATAATGACACAAAAATGCTGATGATCTTTCTACTCTACCCTAAAGAAGAGATATCCCCATTAATTAAATTGCCGATAAGGCTTGAGGCTGGAACATGTATTTAAAGTTGACCTGCAAATGAAAAAATTCACCACTTTTTTTTTTCCCCTTAAGAAGAGGCCAGAGAAGCTCTCACTTCCCTCCCCTCCAAAAAGTCTCCCTCTACATTCTCATCAGAGGTATAACACAGGAACACACGGTGTCAGACATTAAGAGAATTACAACCTTAACAGCGATTTATCACTCTACTCTTACAAACAGAGAAAGGACTAATTCATAGAGGGAAGACCTCTCTTTGATAAAACAGTCTCCAGAAACTTTCATTGAATGGCTCAAGAAATCTCAGACAACATCTAATCATAGCACACAACAGATGGTTACAAATGGTTCACCTTTTAGAGACTGTCAAAACATGAAATTCTGAACATTTAAAGTAAAAACACAGCATATAACATATTACTCTTGCTGGCTTTGCCTCTTCTGTGCATTAAGAGAGTTAGGCTACTATTTCTCTTTTGCAGG
Source organism: Corvus brachyrhynchos (assembly GCF_000691975.1). NCBI lineage: Eukaryota > Metazoa > Chordata > Aves > Passeriformes > Corvidae > Corvus > Corvus brachyrhynchos. Next base: position 1,305,835 of record NW_008239056.1, on the reverse strand, counting down.
TCAACTTCAATACATCAACTGGAAGTCACTCACCCATGTGCTATGCACCTAAGCTTCTAGAAATCTTCACCTAAAAAGCTCCTAAAACTAATCTCCATTTGCACAATAAAAAGGGTCAGTTGCAGAGTAAACTAATGGGACACACCTGGCACTAGGCTGTATCTTAGAGCACTTTCACATCCTACAAGCAAGTGCCAGGACTAGAAATCATTTAAAATTTATTGAGGACAAGAAAGCACAAATAAAGAAACATATGCATTAAGAGAAGTTACAACCAGGAGTCAGGATGTGCCTCCTGCAGCCTCAGTTTTGAGGAGTCAGTTAATAAGTGTACAGGTCTTTGTCTACTCAGATGTACAGCTAAGGAGTGACTTTTTAGAACAAGGAATTCAGACTTTATCAAAACAGCACCAATAATTGTGTTCATTACATCAATGGCTACCATGGCATGCATCTGTACAAACCTTTCAGGCAGTTGTCCACAGCTGGTCACGAATAAAAAGGCATATAAATTTTTCTCCTCTTTTATTACAATGAAGTTTATAACAGTACAGAAAAGTCACATGACCTTAGTGGGTCAGTTTACTTAAACCCTGGAACAGGAGGAACTCTGAATACATTAAATATTGTTACAAGTTCAGACTTTAATGTACAAGTAGTTGGGAACAGTTACAGCCCTCACCAAACTATGTTGGGGACATGAAGTCCAACAGCACTTGAAGTGCTGTGAAGGCATCATTTCACAAATAGCAACATAACATTACAGAACTTGCCTTTAAGGTGGTATGTTCATGTAATTCCAGCGCCTTCACAATTTAACGAACCATATTTACTATACTTCACTTCTAAAAACCTAGATGAAACATGAAAAAGAAGCCATACAGTATAAATTGCAACATCAGGAAAAGTTCCTGTTATTATTCCAAATAATTTTTCCCATGTAAAATAAGAATGTCCAATAGCTCCTTGCATGTGGGAAGATACTTATTTTTTTAAAGTCACAATGAAGCCTTAACTGATGGAAGCTCAGCTATATTAACAGCACAAGATGAGAAAAGGTTTAATCTCCAAACCTATTAGAGCGTGAGTAGGAGCATCAGTAGCGGCCACCTTGCGACATTACAGGCGGTCTCATTCCCATCGGAGGACGAGGAGGTCCACTCTGGTACGGGGGCACCATCGGAGGTCCCTGACCATATGGAGGCATTGCTCCAGGAAGATACCCTGGCATGCCTTGGTGATGAGCACCATACTGACCTATAAACAGAACAGTTAAGATGCAAAGAATAATTTATTTTTTTTTTTTTAAATAGTGAAAGTGCATTTTGTGAAAAGCTTCACCCCTCCCTGCCAGCATAGGCAACTTCACAAATCTTTTCAAAAACAGAATGCTGGGAAACTTATGATTACCATGAGGTGGCATGGGAGGTCTCATTCCTTGTTGTTGTGGAGGAATTCCTGGCTGTGGTGGCAGCATACCTCCAATTGGTCCAACTGGTGGATTACCCAGGGAAGCCTGTCCTGGTCGAGGAAGATTGCGCTGGTATTTAGGCAACTGTGCCCTTCTCTCTTCCTAAAATCAGAAGAGACAACCACAACGCATTGTGTTAAAACCCACCAAAAGCAAAGTAAATAAGGTGCAACAAAGTAGATTTGAGGTACTATTTGAGTAACTATTTTAACTACCTTACTAATTCAAAGGCTGCTAGTAACATTACACAGTAGCACTTGGATTTTCCCCCCTTTCTGCAGACTTTCTGCCTTAATACAGGCCCATCAAGCATTCCGCATGGAACTCAAATTCTCCCCTCCTCCCAGCTGAATAAAGCCCTTTTCTCTTAAAAAGCTCTGACAAAACTGAACACAAATCTAAATATCTCTGAACTGTAATTAAGGTTCATTTTGTTTTATCCATAAACTCCATATTTCTAACTGCTGTAAGAACATCAAAACGACTTCAAACTCTTCAGTCTTTTGTTCTACACTCATTACCCAGACCTAGTTAACTTCAAGTTTAAGTCACATGAAGTAAAAATCCAAATTGTATTTCGGGTTGAGAGATTTCCCACCACCACCACCAAAACTAAGGCTTAGACTGGAGCAAGATAACTGCAATATGCTAGTCATCACTTCACAATCAAAGAAGTTCTCTCAGTTATGTTAGTTCTGCACAGTTTGCACTCACACCATTATTAAAATATACACAATGTAGAGCACAGATGAAATTCCATCTAATCTGCCATATCAGCACAAATCACATTTTTCAGTAAGACAATGAAAACGTTTTAACTTACCAGTGATATATCCTCATCTGGATGGATCAACTTACTGGTTGCACTGGTTGTTGTGAGGGTAGCAGGCTTACTTGTGATAGATGTAGCTGGTTTAGCTGCAGTACTGTTTGTCGTGCTAGTGGTTGAGGCTGTAGACTGTGTATAAGCAGGGAATGTTGGTTTGGGGGGTTCCGTTGTTGTTGCAGGTGTAGAACTCAAAGGTTTGAAATCAGTACCAACCGGCCCTGGCACAGCTGCTGCAGCCTGTGAAACACAGAGGCAGGTCAATATTTCTCAAAGCATCAGAAAGCTTAAATGATGTCTGTTAGACCTCTGAAACCTTCCAGTGAGATACATAACTATAACAAGCTTGACAAAAGTAAAGTTCAGCCTTATTGCATACTAGAGCAACTGAAAACAAGGCAAAATAAACCCCAGTATATACACATACACACACACACAGAGGAAAAACTAAAATTTGCAGGTCAAAAGCCACCACAACAAAGGGACAGCAAAGAAAAAACCACCCCACTATTTTATCTCAAATACTGAATTTGGCAAATGTGTAAATCTTTCCTGAACCACTGTTTTTTAGGAGCCTCTAAGTACAAATTTATTATTATTTCACTAGATTAACATACTTTAGCAGCCCTTAGATTAGAGTACAGCTCAAAGTGCTAGTACACATTAAAACTAGGTATTTAAGAAATATTTAAATCAAATATTTAAGAAAGCTCTATTGGGTCAGGGCTTTAAGCGTTCTCTCTATGAACATATTGCAGTATTTTCACAAAGTACTATGTCTATCCACTATGTCTAATCTTATTTGTGAATGAAGAATCAATGGAACTACAGATTCCAACATTTCATCTCTCCTATTCTACAAAGCTGTCTCTAAAGACACAGCAATCTCCAAAGCAAACCTTAGTTATGAGAGAATGCTTTTGTTTCTAGTCACTGCATATTTACAGTTATCTGAACTTCCCCATCAAAACAAAAAATGTTAACATTTTGCACATAATGCAAATTAAAAATTCCCTACATTATGATGTGCCATATTAAACAACAGAAACTAGAAAGCCTTCACCATGCATCAAGCTAGCCACTGCCCACTAAAATGCATTTAACTGCTTTCATGCTCTTTTAACCCTTTAGAACCATGATATAACATTTCATTCTTTCACACTAAGAAAAATTGGGCACTTCGACATGCTTGTTTCTGGTAAGATGCAACTCATAATCAAGGACTCTGCAGTTTTACCAGCTAAACATAATCAGGAATATAACAGAAATTATCTGAAGATGTTTAGTCAATTTTAGATTTTACAGAACAGTCCAAAGGGTTAAGTTGAAAAGCAATTTGTTTTAAACTGTGACCTCCTGCGTACTTGTGCTGTGCTAGGAAACAGAGCGTTAGAAGATGCTGACAGACTTTCTGAATTGGAGGAAGCTGCACTTGAGCTTGTGACAGGTGTCCCCATCTGTAGCATAAAAGAAAGGAAACAGTGAAAAGTCTCCAAACAAATGGGTGGAAAGTATCCAGATGAAAGGATTTCTTATACTAAGCCCTTTCTTATGAAAGGACTGTATTTTTGTAAACATGTATCTTCCCAGCAGAAGCGCAAAACACAAATAGTACACTACAAAGGCTTCTGCAACATACTTGAAAGCAAGTAAAAACTCCAGGACCTACACACAAGTGCATTCAAAGGGAAGAGGTCACAAGCCACTATCAATTCCCCACTCCCCTCCCCAAAACATTGAAAAGAACTTTTCACTACACTTACTCCTAAACTTTTTGAAGTAAAAAACCCTAGCTCAGGCAATGTTCAACCAGTTTAACAAGACTACAGAACAAATTTATCCATTTACCAGTAGAGAGCCCATTATGAGAACAGCTGAGAACAAGTCACATCAAGATTTTTAATTTGGAAATTTTAGATAGAGTTCTATGGAATCAGATTCCTGTAGCTAACACATCTCTTTACCCACCCAAAGTTCCCTTATAAACAACAAACTAAAGGCATTAAAGAGTGTTTTGCCTACTCCTTTCTTCCCCAGTCCTTACAGAACTTCTGTCTGGTTCCACAGCTGTTTTAATACAAACAAAAGAATCTTTTAAAATTCATTAGAGCACTACACTGAATTAAACATCAACCCAAGCAAAAATCTTAACTGGTCATTTCTTGGGCCTCCTCAATAATAAATAGGCACTATTGACAAAGTGACAATTTGAAGAATATAATGAGAGATTCCAGGCTCTGGGATGCCTTACCTGCCCTGCGCTTGGGAAGAGTGGTTTAGTAACTGGAGGTTGTGGGGTCGGTGCTGTTGCAGCAGGAGCTGGAGGCCGGTTCAGAATGCCCGGAGCTGTAACAGGCTGTGCTTGTGTCATTGGAGGCATGCCAGGCCGAGGCCCAACAGGTGGGGGCATCCCTACAAACCACAAACAATGGGCAACGGATCAGGCTCCAGGAAGCACAAATACTCCTTACAACAATCCTGTTCCCAGTGTTCCTTAGAAAAAAGTTTCCCACCAGGAAGATGCATTTTTAAGGCAACAGTAAAATAAAACATGACAAAGGGTAATACCAGCAGTCACCAGTCAATGTCCATGCACAGGCAGTAACCTCAAACACTTCAGAGCAATGCTGGATTGATTTCTACTAAATCTTCAATAATGAAGTTTATGCTTTCAATAAACCACTACAATTAATGTAGTAACTGTTACTAACACACTGCGGTAACTGTTTCTGACACACCACAACTACACTGCCAAGAGCATGGATGACACAGTTACAAAATCAAAGAGACTCTGAACCGTTTCTGAACAGTACCAGAACTGCGACCAAAACACTGCCAGCTTTGCTGGGGTCACCAGTGAAGTGGATTGGGACATTGTGTATTGTCACCACAACACCTGCACTTTGTGTGCATGGAGCTCTAGGAGAGGGTCAGGTGGGAAGTTAACAGCTCCCATGGGTTCCATCAAGCAAACCAGCAAATCTCAGTTCATTACCACACAGCTGCTCGTCAGGTGGAACACCCAGGGAACTTAGGGCTGCTTAAGAGCTGCACAAGCTCAAGAAACGTCTCCTCGAGCTATGGTAAGAGACCAAAATTTCAGTTAAGTTTATTCACACTGCAGGCTCATTAGTTGGGTAAACGACCAACATTACTGCCCACTTTCCACATTTTCAATCATTACTATTTTCCAGCTGCAGCCACAGACATTAAAAAAAGGGATGAAGAGAGACTAAGCAACACAACAATGTGAGAAAGTGCAATAAAACCAAAAAACTATATTCTATTTTTTTTTAACAATGGTATAAATTATTTATAATCAGAAGCCCCAAATCAACCAGTCTGCACAAGAGTGGCTTCTGTGGCAATCCAACCACATCAAGGTGGCAGGTGGTGGCATAAGTCTCTATGTTCTTTATATAAAGCCTAAATCTTAAGTGGAAATAAATAAATATAATTTAACTCTCACCATAGTATGAGTTCGACAACCCTGACCTACCTGGTGGCATACCAGGCATAAGAGGTGGGATTCCTGGCCCAGGAGGCATCATTCCACCCATCGGCATCATCCTATTAAACAGAAAATGAGCACTGGTATGAGCACTCAAGATAAACTGTTAAGACAACTGGCACATGCCTGTATTAGATAAAAAATAGTGGTAAATAATTTCAAGAAGCTCTCAACAGAGGCAATTCCAAACCAATTGACTCCACAAGAATAAAACCAAAACATAACCCAACACCCAAAACCCCAAACACTTTTTATTTGAACTTTAATTTCTCAAGATCTCACTTCCTCTATGATGAGATTTCCAGAACTGGTGTCTCTCGAAATCTCTCTCAAGACTACTAGCTGCAACAGTGTGTTCCAAGAATCTGATCTCAGTACACTCATGACATCTGAACATAGGAAAACCAGCTAGATCCAGTCACACTACAATTGCTGCTCATCTGTTATTACTCCTTTCTGACAGTAAGACTGACTGGCAGAAAACCCAAAGCTGTAGAACTATCCAAAAAATATTGACAAAAGCAGAGATCATAGGGCAAGAACGCTTCTGGAGTTTCAATTACAGTAAACACTCCATATACTAATGATAAAGTGGGATTTTGATATTTTAATATGAGAAGTCCACATTGCAACATACTTTTTCTCCATACTAAGAACAGGTTTGGTTTCTCTTCCTAGATGAATATATATGAGCCCTTTACAGGGAACAAACAAGTGTAGCTTAAGTTTGCTTAATTTTTTGCAACCATTCAAAAACTGATTAGGGAAACAAAATACAGGAATGCTTACTACTTTAGTGAGCAAAGTAAGCTGATCTGCAGCACTCACATACAAACCAAAACCCCACTAAGAAGCAGTTTCTGTTTGTATGACGGAATCAAGACACCTTCACTACTGCTGTTTTCAGATCAAATCACGTGAAAAGGTGAGCACTCATTCTGGAAAGTCTGATTTCTGCTCTCACCTCATCTATCACTGCTACACAGGGAACAACCACTGCAGAAGCAGCAATGACTGGGAACACAGACCCATCACCCCTTTTTTGATTGGAAAAGACAAAGTCAGTCTTGCCACCCAGCAGACATCAGAACAAGTGCTGGATGCTCACTGCTTGCTGCCCCAGAAGAATGACTGCCTGAGAAACTGCAGACAGTGCTAGAACTAGTGTCACACTAAAACCAAAGTTGCTTCCTGTCTCCTACTTCTTTGGCAATTTTTAAACAAAAGTTAATCAGGTTAAGTAAGCAAAATTTTAGATTAAAATAGACAAAAAGCATAATGCAACACCACCCTCTCCTCCTAAGTGGAATTGCAGTGAAGTTTTGGCAAATTCATCTGTGTTTTTACAGGTGACATAACATTCACCTGAAGTTAACAAGGAATTTAATGAGGACTAAGTGCCAGACAACCTGATTAAATTCTGTTGAGTTTCCACCCAGAAAAGCTAAAGTCCTGATGAGCATCCACACCATGTTCAGCTACAATATAATTTTTAAATTCAAGGATTGTTAACTCAATATTCATGTCTCAGAAAAGAACTTTTCACCCCAGTGAACTCTAAAGTTTAGACTAAACTGAGTTCCTGCAGTATGTCCTGCACTGTAAAGGATGAAGTACATGGAGCTGTTCAAGCTCTGGTTCAAGAGAGGCTTTAAGTCTCTAAGGGCCTATTCGGTTAATATTTTGTAAAATGCATTTCACGTACAGTTTTGTAATATTCATTTAGATAAAAGCATAAAAACTTCACATATAATACAGTATCAAAACCTTGCTAGACACCTTCCCCAAATTCTTAGGCAATATTCAAAGGTTTTCAGTAAAACAATTTCCAGCTTATCAAAAACATGACATAAAATGGCATAATGAATGTACCTAGAATTACATTAATGAGATGCTTACATGTTTCCACCACAAAATGACTGCATGTATTTTCTCTGCTGATGTAATCTGTGAAAATTTATGACAAAATCAAAAATCTAACTGTGAATTTCCAAATACATTGTGATAGGGTATGGTGTCAACCCCAAACAAGAACAAAAACCAATATCTCTTGCCCAAAATACAAGAAAAATAGAAACTATTCAGTACTTTTTTTCCTGTTAGGTTGATGACTGACAACCAGATGCACAACATATGTGCACTATACAAGGGAACAGTGGCTCACAGAAGGCTCTAAACCAACACAACAAAATTTTATATTAATGTACTACTACTTAATAATTATTAAGTCAGGAGAAAGGCAACATACTTTATACATAAACTCAGTTTGGCCATATTTTACATGTTGGTTTACAGCCATCCAGTTCTTTGGTTAGTCTTAACATTTAGGTTACAGAGTTCACCATTCCCTATGTACATTTTTTTAATTAGCTTTACTTTTTTTGTGACAGTTTAAAATGCACAGTATGAACACATAATATTAAATCTTTTTTGCTACTCACCCAGGTGGCATTCCAGGCATAACTGGAGGCATTCCAGGCATCATAGGTGGAACACCTGCCATTAATGGTGGTATACCTTAAAAGAAAAATATATTTTCAACAACTCTGATAACATACAGTTGCTACCAATTGTCATCTAATAAGTTTACACAGGATAAATGCTTTACAGGAAGATCTAAAAGATTGGGTTTTGAAACAAAATTGCTTACAAACAATGCAATATAAATACTATCTGCAAATCTGACTTTGATTGATTGTTCTCAGCCCTGCAAGATCGTGAATCTTCTTAGTGGTCTCCAAAGAAGACATCTTATTACAAGAAGAGATCATTTTTCACTCACTGATCAAATTTCTTTCCTCACTGTATCTATGGCCTGTGTATGAATGACCTGTTCTGTGTTAGCAATCTCTAGATACACAGCAGCCTTTCTGCCCTGTTTCCAAAATCCTGTTATAAATACCACAAACACACACCACTGGTAGCCTTCTGTTTGAACCACTTATTTGTCTTAACTACCACATGTCTTCAATCTACATGCCAGCATTAGGTATCTAAATCTAGTCCACGAAGGAAGATGTGCTCATGCACAGAACAGGGGGAGGAAAATGAAGAAACTGCTTATCTGCACCTCCCAAAACTATTCTGTGACCCCAATGTTAAAAAGGCAGATTATTACTCAGTATACAGCAGCATTTCATGTTTCTACTGAGGTTTTCAGTAACTACCTAACACACCCTCTCACCTGGAGGCATTCCTTGGTGCTCCTGGCACAGGAGGAAAACCTGGCTGTGCCATTGGGGGAATGTACCCCTGCTGTGGCTGAACTTGCTGGGGTTGAAATGAAGTTGAAGCTGCAGATTCATCATCTTCATACTCATCAGAATCATCCTGTTGTTTCTTTTTCTGGCTCTCTGCAGACAGTACAACACATATAAACACAAATTATATTCTGTGAAATTAACTTTACCTGGCATATTCTAGGTGGAACAGCAATAGCAAAATTCAAACCTTATCACTGCTCACAAAGTCACAGAAATACAAAGAAAGAATGCTGTGTGAGCCTACCTATAGCCACAAATAAAGGGACAGAACATGACTCACACTGCCATGACCCTGAACACACAGGGGGATCTGCCCTCATGTCAATGTCATGCTGTCCAGCATAAACCAAAGCAGTTCAACCAAAGGTATACTTAAACAGCAACAAAACCGAAGCATTTGGGAATCATCAGGATAGTTTTACCTCTGGCCTTTCCTCCTCTTACCCTCACAAATAAATCACCATGCCCATATTCATTAGGTAATTGTTATAGCTGCTCTGGCCCACAGCTACTTCTGCATAGAAAAGGAAAAATCCCTCCCAGCCTCCCACGTACCTGGAGCAGCCATCAGAGAATGCATTAAATCCCACCCTCACTGAATGCCACAGCTGAGTAAGGAGCTGACGAGGGAAATAAAAAACAACCAGCCACATTACACCTTACCCTGAGTTTTTTGTTCAAGTAACCTCCTCCGTTCCTCCATATCTTTTTCTGGAATGCCTTCCATCCCATAAATTTCCAGTTCAATGTCTGTTCTTCCAGGAATAGCATTTGGAACAGCATCTATTGTCTCTTTATGTACCTAAAGAAAAAAAAAAAAAAACAAACAAATCCTGCTGACCACAATTCAGGGCAAATTCTCAGTGTTCTTCAGGAAGTTTCAAAACAGAAAAGGAATATCCTTCATAGGAATAATCTCTCTGGCCAAGCATTTTCTTGATCTGTGCTTCCTAATCTCTGGTAGCTACTATTACCCCTAAAACCAGCTTCCATAAACCAAGACAGCACAATTCCTTCGCTCCTATAAAACTCCCAGCAAAGATCTCTGCTGCACAGTGGCCATCTGACTGCTGACACAGCAGGACTCCTGTGCTGCGAACAGGCCATTGCTGTCTTTTTCTCACCAGTTTTAAAGACTCTGGAAGCTCCCAGCCCCCACCTTCACAAGGTCCCTATTCATTTAAATTTTACATACTGTAAAGAAAAGTTCATGTAAATCTAAAACTCCTTACCTGCATGCAGTGTATAGCTAAACCAGGTCCTGTATACAGTTTCTTATGACATATATGGCATTTAAAGTGCTTTGCTTTTTGATGCTGTATAAGGATCTTTTCATCATCGAAATCCCTATTACAATACCTATTGAAGACTGTTAAGGAAACATTTAATCCTAGAAGTGACTTTCTAGATAGAACTAAGATAATTAGCACCAGTGTGATTTTTCCTGAAGCAAAAGAAAGGCACATGAAGCATCTCTGAGCATTCAAAGAGTGATAAATATTTCATGCATATCTGAAACCAAACACCCTCCCACAGTCCAGCACATCCCTCTTTACACAGGTACAAAACTGGGAAGGTGTCTGCATGCAATCAGAATCATCATTTGATTCCATATTGTTTGACTTTGGTTTTCAAGTCCTACCTATTTTTCTCTTCAAGGGTGTGAACGCTCCTAAAGCATTAGAGGAGAAACAGACTTCAAATCAGCAAAAGGGAAATTACGCAAATTACTCAGAAGTGCCTCTTTAATCAATTACCAGAAACTACCAATCATAAAAGAGAACAAAGGTTTTAGTTTAAAATTCCCTTCCTCTTTCAGTTATCCAGCTATCAATTTTTCTGACATGGCATAATTTGCTGCAGTCAATGAAGAATTCTCTGCTTTTAGAAAGATATATTTTAAGCGAAGAACTGTTTGGCCATCTAGACAACAGAAAAGGCAAACTGCATTTCCTTTCTGTGGTTCACACGTTTTCCTAGGTGAGACAAATACATATTTGCCTTTTATTACTGACACAATGTTAACAGTGCTAACACAATGTATCCCTTGCTTTCACCGAAACGTGAAATATTAACATCTAAAACAAGCACAGATGCCTTTCAAGACAAAATGCTAAAATACCTCGGAGCGCCTTCTAAATTTCTTTCTTAAACAATTCTAGAGGACAGAAACATTAGAGATAGATAAAAGGTAAATTTGTAATCACTCCACAATAGTGAGCACCTTCTGAAGGAGCGATCAAATGAAAATCCATCAGTATTTCTGGATCCTGAAAAATTAAACCGGATTATGATGCAGCAATTACAAATTGAAAGCTTCCCCCGTCACAAAGGAAAAAAAAAAATTCAAATTCTATTTTAACCACATCCATCCCCCCTCCGTGAATAAATGTATTTATTAGTAGCAGGATTTTCTCCCTTTAACATCCTCCCTCACGGGGGATAAAGATCATTCTCCATTTCCCACTGTCCCAGCTTTAGGAATCGGGCGGGAGGCCGCGGCCCCGGCGAGGAAGACGGGAGCGGGCCTGAGGCCGCGCGGGGGGTGGGGAGCACAGGAAGGGCACGGACCGGGCCCCATCCCGAGGAGTACAGGGACGGAACAGGGCCAAGCACCGAGACAAACCGTAACGGGCGGGGGAAGGACGGTTGAGCCCCATCTCAGGACGAGACGGAACGGGACCACGCAGGGACCGAGCCCCAATCGCGCCAGGCCGCTGCCCTTTCTCCCCCACCCCCCCAGCTCTCCGCACCCGCCGCGTCCAACACAGAAGGATACCAGCACCAAGGCTTCAGCTGCTTCTTCTTCTTACGGCCCATAGCAGCGTCGCCCCGACCTACAAAGCAGGAGAACCGAGCACTCCCTCAGAGCTGGAGAGCCCACGCGGCCACCCAGCGCCGAGTGAGAGGCACAAAATGGCGGCTGCGCTCCCTCAGGCGCCGCTGCCGCCTCCGAACTCCCAGAGTACACCGCGCCAGCAGGGTTGGGGGCGCTCACGTGACGCGCTCCCGGTCGTCTCCACCGGGCTGTGCCGTGGCGCCTCAGGGCGTCGCCGCCATTTTGTCTAGTCGGGGATGGCGGTACTTCGCCTGAAGGACCTGTGTGTGTGTGTCACAGAGTAAGAGAGTCACGGAGTGATTTGGGTTGGGAGGTACCTTAAAGCTCATCTCGTTTCACCCCTCTGCCATGGGCAGGGACACCGTCCTCTAGACTAGGTTCCTCCAAGTGCGGTCCAACCTGATCGTGAACACTCAAGGGATGGGGCAGCCACAGCTTCTCTGGACCACCTGTGCCAGGGCCTCAGCACTCTCAGAGCAAAGAGCTTCCTCCTAATCTAAACTGTTGCTCGTCTTCGTGTTTAATGTCACCGAGAAACTGTGTTTTCCCCACTAAATGTTACTGGGCAAGAAGCTGGTGTTGCTGAGACCGGCCACCGTGCACAGTGTTCTTGTGCTGTCTGTGCCTGTGTTGCTGGGTGCTGACAGCGAGGCCATGGCATGTGGGGGAGCCCGGCACCCCGAGAACACAATAAAACCGACTGAATTGTGTTGAGCCATCACTATCCTCAGCTACACCTGCACCTGGTGGGGGGCTGGTCCCTCTGCAGTGACAATCCATCGGGGTGTGTGTCTGTTACTCCCACGGCTCTCGAGCTCACCACAGGTACACCAGCTGTTAGAAGAGAATCACAGTATCATTAAGGTTGGAAAAGACCTCTTAAGATCATCAAGTCCAACCATCAGCCACATCCAACCCTTTGCAGTGGCCCTGCTGCGGTTGGGGGTCACAGCTGCTCCCCACAGGAGAGCAACAGAAGAGAGATTGTGGAATCTCCCTCTCTGGAGACATTCCAAACCCACCCGGATGTGTTTCTGTGTCACCTGCTCCCTGTGACTGTACTTTGGCAGGGGGGTTGGACTGGATGATCTCCAGAGGTCCCTTCCAACCCCAGCGATTCTGTGATCGTGATTCTGTAACTACCTGGTAGCTACAAGGCCAAGCTAACAAATGTCCTGTTTTAACAAAGTATTTCAGAAGCAGAACTGTATTTAAAAACTGACAGCATGGCTAATCCTGCCAAATCCCCGTCCAATCCAAACCATTCTATGATTCTGAGATGTGATTTGAGCAGGTCCTGCCAATAAGTGAGTGATCGGCTTTTGAAGGATTACTTGTACTGACAGAGGCAATGCGGCGCCTGTACTGCATTTTTCTGTGCATACAAAGTATTTCAGAAGCAGAACTGTATTTAAAAACTGACAGCATGGCTAATCCTGCCAAATCCCCGTCCAATCCAAACCATTCTATGATTCTGAGATGTGATTTGAGCAGGTCCTGCCAATAAGTGAGTGATCGGCTTTTGAAGGATTACTTGTACTGACAGAGGCAATGCGGCGCCTGTACTGCATTTTTCTGTGCATTACACAAACGGAGGAGCTGCAACAGCCAGAGCCGTTTCTGCATGACCTCATACTCCTCTCGGTGGGGTGAGGACACCCCGTACGCT
>NW_008239056.1:1291772-1292026 GCF_000691975.1 Corvus brachyrhynchos | reverse complement strand
CTCCCTGAATTCCCTTTTTTTCCCCACCCCTCTCTTTCCCCCCAGTGAGATTCTCTCCCTCCCATAATCCACCGATTCCCCTCTCCTGCTTTTAATCGCCCTCGGGCCGTGCCTTTTCACTGCTGCAGCCCCTGTTCCCTGTTGCGTGTCACGGCTGTAAACTCACTCCCGGGAACCACTTGGGTTCCAGGTCCGCGCAGCAGGGAGCCGCCGGCGGGGGGGGGCGGGGCGGGGGGCGCGCGGCGACACACACC
>NW_008239056.1:1286946-1291644 GCF_000691975.1 Corvus brachyrhynchos | reverse complement strand
TGCCGGGGGCCGGGGAGGGGGGCCCCGCCGGCGGGGATGGCAGTGCCGGCGGCGCCGTGGCACACACGCCCTCCACTGAAGACTTCAGGTAAAGCCGACCGGCAGAACAGCACAATCACGGGAACACCCCGATTTGAAGTCTTTGCCGTATTGTTGTCAGATCATTGTTAAGTCCTCTTAAGTTTTTTTAAAACATAACCCCCCGTGAAAGCATTCTGGAGTCCCCATGGCACTTCTGGAATACCTGGGGAATGGATACATATATAGAGCTTAAATAATGCATTCAACAGAAACTATCGTCCTTGAGTTGAACTCTCTTTTCTTTGCTACTAGTGCTTGATATTGCTGTATTGACTTGGTTCTTCATGTAGGTAACATATAACAAAAATCTATTAATTTTCAATGGACATCTTTCCTTACACTCTGTATTACAGTTTGGGAAACATAGGAACAAAGAGGGCAGTATCTTGTCCGTAGCTGCTGGGAAGGTCAGCCTGAGCTGACATCACAACTCCCGACTCCTGGTGAGTGGGCAAACCACTGACTGCTCATGATGGGCCAAAAGTCACAGAACTGCCTTAACTGTCACCAGAGAGAGAGCTAGCAGGGACCCCCGTGCTAGAAGCAGGTTCTGCACATGTTGAGAGACACAAAACAAAAACATTTGCCTTCTGGTAATGATTTCTTCTGGTTTTTAAAGCCTCTCCTTGCTGGACACCAACTTACCAGCTGAAGCAGAGACGGAGTTGCGCAATTTCATTGCTAAGCGTCTTACTAAAGGAGCCCTGTTTGAAGGAATGGGGAATGTAGCATCAGTTGGGCTGAGGTAAATTTTTGAAATAATTGGTGAATGAGAGCTGTAAGGAACACTGGCAGGACTGCACATCTTGCCTGCCTGCTGCTGCACTTAGGTTTAATCCTGATTCCATTTTCTTGATCTATTGCTGCCGTTAATAACAGCCTTACACAATGGCACTTTCCTTTTTCAGGTAGCTTTGAGAAAAATACTTTTGTTTTAAATTATTTACTGTTTGAATACTTGAAAAATACTACATATGTTTATGATTATTTCCTTTTAAACTCCTCTGATCAGACAGAAGAAAGAAGAGAAGATCTAAGAGCTCTACATGTGGCCATAGGAGCCACCAATGCTGGTGGTTAAAATTACCTCAGAAATCATCTATGTCTGCTTTTTGCATTTACTTATTGTGACGTATCTGGAAGAAAATAATGTAATTATTTTCTTTTTTCTTCTTGTTTTTATAGCATACCAGAAGGTAAAGTTGGTTGTTACTACTGTCGTTTCCAACAAGAAAGTCTTCTGGAAATGGCAACATTGGAATCAGACATCAATGCTCCAGAATATGTGGTTTGTTTCTTAGGTGGCTCAGAGAAAGGTCTGGAACTATATCCTTACCTTTAACTTTCTTAACCTGTATGGAGAGGGAGATGATGTAAAAATTATCTTGTTGTTTTGTCTGTTTCTACTTGAAATCAGCTCGTTTGTGCACACCTTCCAGTAACTGAAAATGTCAGTAACAGCCATATACTGAAAGGAAAAAATGCAGGTCTTAACTGAGGCATCTTATTTTCCTTAAGAAGATACTTTCAGACTTGAGTTGGACAAATACATTCAAAATTTGAAGATAAATCTTGATTTGGAGGTAAAGCCTAACTTTTTTTAAGTTGTAAAAATTAATATTTATGCAGATTAATTGCTAAAACAATCTGGAAGATCTAATCTATAAAGACAAAATAGGTGTTTCAAGTACCAGTATGAAACACTGGGAGAGGTACTTGACTCACTGTAGTACAATGAATGTCTAAGGTGCTATCAACCACACAAGTCAAAAGGAAAAAAAGAAAGGGGGGACTTTTTTGTGTTAGTCATAAATCTCTTAAAGGTCACTTACAGTTAAATTTGGAGAGAAGAATAACTAATAAAAGGTAATGGTCTGCAAGGAAGTTATCAATGTCCACCTCGATTCTTACCAGTTCTGAATGTTAAGAAAGGACATTTGTGGGTTTCTTGTCACATTTTTCTAGTGGAAGTTCTGCATTTTAAGTCTCTTTGTCATCCCATCTGCTGTTG
The DNA here is from genome assembly GCF_000691975.1 of Corvus brachyrhynchos. Taxonomy (NCBI): domain Eukaryota; kingdom Metazoa; phylum Chordata; class Aves; order Passeriformes; family Corvidae; genus Corvus; species Corvus brachyrhynchos. The sequence continues at coordinate 1,289,552 of NW_008239056.1, read as the reverse complement.
CATGGCCTTCACTTAATATATACCATAATATTACAGTTCTGGCTGTTTCTTAAAATGCAAAGCCTTTCATTGCTGATAAAGTGAGTCTTTAAATGTCAAACTCATTATTTTAGTTCACTGTGGTTTGAGGTTAAGAAGGCTCCAACATCCAAATATCTTACGTTGAGTAGATTATTAATAAAGCTTCTATTTGCATAGAAATCTAATTTGTAGTTAAAGTTTTTAATGTTTCAACTTGTTACAGCAAAAAAGCTTGGAGACCTGTGTTAGCCCCTACCTGAGGAGCTGGTTTGAGGATGCCATCTGCCCTATTCAGAGGGTCATGCAGCTCTTCCAGGACAAACTCGCCTCTCTGCTACATGCTGTAAGTGTATTTAAAACTGGATAGCTAAAAAACCTCCAGAAGGCATCTCAGTGACTCTAGCATGGTTAAAATGTTTCTTGCATTTGCTTTCCCAGCAGGAGTACATGAAAACTCCTTTTCCCCCACTTTTTTTGATTGTGGTTTTTTTGTTTCTTTGTTTTTGTTTTTGTTTTTATTCAGAGCAAGTATTTTTCCCGTGCTTATTGCTAAGGAAGCATATAACAATTTCTTCTATCAATTAAAAAAACCCCAATTACCTAATGGTGTCCATGCTGAAATTAGAATAAGAAAATTAGAAACAACATGAGCAGGCTGTCCATGCTATAATTCCTCTGAATGAAAATGGGTGTTACATTGTGTATGTGCCTTGTGTAATTCACTGGAAACAGAAAAGAGACTAATCCTAGCTCTAGTCCCCAAGTTTGAGGAGGCTCTGGATAGAATAATTTACAGAATGTAACTGCTGAATGTCTTTCTAAGTGTGAAACCAGCTGCAATGACTACAATACAGAGTACTGCCTTGACAAGAACAATTTTTAAAATACCACATTATGTATTTATTGCTTGGAACTGCAATATCAACAAAATTAATACTGAAGCTGTATCCAGCTTTTTCCTTTTTTTCCCTCTTCTTGTTTCTTTTTTTGTTTAAGGCTCTGAGTTACACTCCTGTAGAAGTCAAAAATGCAGATGAAAGAACAGAAAAGGACATCAGCAGGTAAAAATATTTTGAGACCAAGGAACCTTTGAGTAATTTGGCTTCTGTGTATGACAGTCACCTTGGTGTCCAGGAGTTGTAAAAGAGCAAACAGTTGACAAGAGCTTTCTTTGTCAGGTTCCTGGCAGCTGCCAGCCTCCAAGGACTTGTCCAGGAAGGCACAATGACCTCTCTGTGTATTGCCATGACAGAGGAACAGCACAAGTCCATGGTTATAGATTGTAGTGGACCTCAGCCCCAGCTGCATAATGCAGGTGAGATTACAGCTGTGAACACTTCATGTTTCTCCCTTGGATCCATCAGCTGCTGAGAGCTGTGACATTAGAAGCAGTTGAGGATATGCAGAAGCTTATAGGCTCCTGCCCAGAAAGTTTGGGTTCTGGCTGGAAACAGGAACACCTGTTGTCCTATGAGGTACCAGAGTAGTTTGTTATACCAGACACACTGAAACCCTGGGTTGAAAATGCTTGGTAATAAAATCCACAGTACATTTAGTTTGTGACCATGAAAGTATGACTTGTACATTTCAGGGAATCTGCAAAACTTTTTTTTCCTGTTGTGGTTTTGACAAATGTTGGGAAAAGGAATTCAACAATCAGAACCCAGTCTTGTGTAATCGCTGTAGCTGTGTTTGCCTTTCTTTCCCACATGTATTGTTTTTCCTTAAGACTTATTTCCTGGCCCAGGTATATTGTTATCAGTTGTTATGTGAGAGTGATTAAACCAGGTGAATGCAGCTGTGTATTTATGTTGAGCTCATATGCTTTTTCTCATCTCTTCTCTATGTTCCTGAACATTTAACAGGAAGCAACAGATTCTGTGAGGATTGGATGCAGGCTTTTGTGAATGGTGCTGAAGGTGCAAATCCATTTCTCTTCCGGCAGATTTTGGAGAACTTTAAATTGAAGGTACCTGTTCATATATATTAAAGACTTGAAGAAGATATTAGGGTTACTGAGGGAGCAAATACGATATGCAAAATATTATTTTGCAGTGAATAAAAGTTTTAGGTTATTATGATGTCTATATGTCATTAACTGATTAACTCTGAAGCTTAATTTGAGGGCTGGCTTACTGTAGTTGACAAGAACAGCTGTGAAGTGGTGTGAAAGTTTCTTCAGTGAATGCTCCAAAGGTGTTTTCTCAAATTTAAAGTAAGATCCACCTTTTTTGTTGTTGTTGTTTGTTTTCTTAAAATACTGTTAATCTGAGCCTTGCACATGCAATCTCATGTAACTGGTACCATGGGTTCAGTAGTTAACACTTCTTAAGTGAGCTGCCATAATATGAGAATTCTTGCTACAAGTTGGACACATCACGTTGTGTCCACATATTTTGCATCATTACAGTAAAAGCTATAATATGCATCCAAGACGATATTCAGTTCTTACATTACTCTTAAGTAGTAATACAAAATTTTTATTGGAAATGCTTTTGCTTCTCGTGCTATTTGTCCTTTATTTTCCACAACAATGTGTTTTCATTCCATGTAGGAGGATAAGAAAATGCTCTGTTACTCTTTCC
>NW_008239056.1:1282879-1286928 GCF_000691975.1 Corvus brachyrhynchos | reverse complement strand
GCGGTGGAGACATCCTGCGGAAGATTGTGAAAGTAGAACATGCAGAAATGCCAGAAGCCAGGAACGTAGTGACTGTCCTGGAGGAATTCATGAGGGAAACATCAGTAGCTTAAAATTATCTGACGTATAAATAATTTCTTCTGTGCAGCTATTGCAGGATTTTTAATTTATATTTAAAAGTATTGCCCAACTCAAACCTTAGTTGCAGTTTCACCTGCCTTTTCTTGTTTTTAGACAAAGCAGTATGAGCTTGTTAAATGTGTAAATATCAGATAATATTAACTCCTGCAGAGTTTTCAGATTCTCCAGCTGACTTGCTCCTGTTCTGAGGAAATAATGACATTTGATTTTTACAGTCATTGCAAAACCAAACCCCAATCCCTTACCTGGCAAGCATTTCACTGTTTTAAATATTTTAAGTATTTTTAAAATAATTTCGATCTGGCTACTGTGTTTTAATAAAGAAGCACAAACATCTGGATAGATCTAGATAATAAATGAATTAATCATATTAGTTAAGAGAACCTAGGTAACAAGTCCATAGCTGGTTTCTGCTTTCAAACTAGTGGTTTGTTCTGCTGCCACTGGATAAACAGGTTGTTAATTGGTACAGAACAGAGCTGCCTTAAGACTGAACCATTGCAGTGATCAGTTTGTATGTGCCTGTATGTATGCATACATACACACAACAGCTATCTGAAACTCCCAGGCTCTTTGATGTACCCTCTTCTTCCTTAGTCTGAAGTGTGATCAAGACCTTCTTTGTATGTTCTTCTATTACAGTTTTGCATAACTGTAAATTACTGTATGTTTTTCAATCATGAAGAAATGAAAAAGTTCCCACATCTAATAATAAGACCTCTTCAGAATTTGAAGGAAATTAACTTCCCAACTTAATTACTCATACTTTAAAACATTTCTCTGTATTTCAGCAATGAATTCTTACCCACATCATGGGACACACAGGCAGCAGAATACCTGAAGGAAATCTTTATCTACAGCTGGAATAAAAACTCACAAAGTCTCTGAGTAACTTCAGAAAGAGGATGATTTCTGTAAACCTGATACAAGCAAAATTCCCTGTTGGTTCCCTTTGCAGCAGAGGGTGTTTGAACAACTCCCCCTGAAACAGTGACTGTAACTAACGTGGTTCAGTGTGACTTGTGCCGATGCTCTATACTGTGATGGCAGAAGTTGCTGCTTTTCTGTGACACCATCATGTTGAACCTATAATAAGGATGACAATAAAACACATTCAAAACCTCAACAGTGTACCTATAAATTGTCAATGAGTGTGGTCCTTGATGTCTCCTGTTTAAAACCTTTATCCCTCAATGCAGAGGAGCTGCAAGTGTGGTATTAGCAGCCAAGGTGACATACGGTGTCATATTTGGGCAGGTCAAACAAGAAAAGAAAAGTAGTGTGAAAGAAAAACTCCTCATTCAATCATTTGCAGGAGCTCTGAGAAGTAACAAGTGTTTTCTTTCATGAGTGAGCACCACTCAATAAAACATGTCACCCTTTGTTGCTCCTGTACATTTCTAGCAAAATTGGAGCACTGATTGTTCAGTTTTTTGGCTGATCAGGACACAAGAGTGAGCTCAGTGCTTAAATAAGTTGGATGTGAAAAACAGGTAGCAAGAAAAATGTAGGGTACTAGTAGGCAGTAACACTTTGTATTAATTGACAAAAACTGACAAAACCCACCTTACCTTCTTGCTGAAAGTCCTCAGCTAATTAATAGAGAGATTTGAGTGTCTCGGAAAGTTCAGTTCAGTGCAGAGAACTGACAGCAAGAGCTGAGTCCTACACATGGTAGCAGTGATCTGCCTCCCTTGGGAGTAGCATATCTGACAGGAACTGCTCCTATAGACATCTTCATTCCTATAATTTACACTTTAACCCAGTGTTTCCCAACAAAAACACAACTTATTTTTCAAAATGAGCCTCCCCCTTGCACATTGGTAGAAGGATTTTTATTTTAACCAGTTGGAGGTTTACTGCAGAACTTTCTGGATATGTTGTTTCCACTCTTGATTCAAGAGATGGGTGTTGGCTCTGAGATTTGAAAATATTCAGTAGAGCCTGATGTTAAAAGAGCACAACCCTCCTCCCCAGTACAAAAATTTACTCAAATGTACTTGGTCGTCAACTTCCCTGCAGTTCTGAGGTCACAACTGCACTGAAGGGACAGCTGCCAAAAGGTGGGACAACACCTGAATTTCCATACAAGTTCCAAGCTATTTCTGCATGCTCATTAGATCTCATGGAGAAATGAAGCTGCAGTTCACTCTCCCCTTCATCTGTTAGACAGACATAAAAATTGAGTTACCAATATCATTATTAGAAGATTACGATGGCAGAGCTCCAAACCAAGGGCTCTTTTGTTAAATACTGTGTTAACTGTACACAAACTTATAAAACTGTCATTGAAAGTTCTTTCTTGGTTGGTTTTTTGGTATGTGATATAGAACAACTCAATTTTATTACAAAAAAAGAAAAGAAAAATTAAACCGAAAAAAACCAACAACAAAAAACCACCACCAAATTTAATGGATTCTGCGCTCAAATAATATTGTCACAACAAAAATATACAGAATGTACACAATACAAAAATATTTGGAAACATACAATAGCATCTTACCTTGCAAATATCATTTTGTTTTACTAGCCCTTCACAGGGAAAGTACTATTTGTTCAGTATTTTAAGGCAGAAAATTACATAGTTTAGTGCTTTGTGTTTAACACTTGGAAGTGTTATTAGCATTAGAAGTGTAACTAAAAGAAAAGCTGCATAAATCTGGCTTTATTTGCAAACTGAACAGACACTGTGGGAGTCAGGAGAGAATCAGTGACAATGTGTCTATCAAGCTCACTAAAAATAAGGTACTTTAGCTACTTAAATCATAGAAAGTATTTTGTGCTCTGTGTTGTAAAGTACCCCGAAACATAAATTTTCTGTACTCCTACTGGCATTTCAGAAATACCTCATTAGAAAGCTTTTCCAATTAAAAGCCAGTGATTAAAATACATCTACCTTTAAATAAGCTTGGTTTCTGTCTTAAGTGTGATTCTTTTTTACAGAGCTGCAAAATGCACTGTAGTCCTTTATAACCAGCTCTTGGCATCCGTGATTAGAGAAGGAATCTTTGAGTTCTACCACACAAAGCACTGCAGAGCAGCCACCACTGTAAGAGGAGCAGGGGAGCAGCAACACTCAGAGGTGCTGGTCTGGGTTCTCTAGTCCCAGCTTGCCCCCAGAGGTGGCTGGTGTTGAACTGCCATGTTCACATTCTCCAGTTCCACTTCAGGCAAAGCCAGTGGATGGATGTTCCAAAGCAACTGGGCTGAGCTTGAATCTATGCGAACAGACTTTGAGCTCTTTACTCAATGAAGAATGTGTGAAAGTCCTACCCACGATCCTGTGAGACTAAATATTGGCACAGAACAGCAGCTGCCTTGTGAGGTCAGCAGTCAGCTGTCATGTTAGTACCAGCTCTGAACATGTCAGATTCCATCCTTCATAGCCCCGTTCACACTCAAAGGGCCCAATCTGATCTAAAACACATGGGCAGTATAATCCATCAGAAGGAGCAAGGTGTTGGGGTACAGAATCCCTGAGCTTTATTTCCAGTAACAGTTTCTCTAGCTTCCCCCTTCCCTGTTGATAACATACTTCCCACTGCCAAAGGAGCAAGTAGTGAAAAACCACAATACGCCACGTAAGTGCTAAGATTCCTCATCAACTGACAGGGAAACAGTGACACAAGATGTTGTCTTAAAAACTCAGCAAAAGTAAATTCATCAGCATTTTTATGACTGCTACAACTCACTCAGAGACTGTTTCTGCTAACCTCCTCTCCCATCACTGCATGACAACTCTCTCCCTCCTCCCTCCTATGTTATTACCGCTGTGTGTAAAACTAATCTTTACCTGTTCCCAAGCATCTAGGAATAAAAGGTGCCATTTGCGGTCCCCGTGGACTTTGATCTGTCTGGTTCTCCACTTTTCTCCTCTTCCTCACGGCTGTCGCAGCCACTTCTCCCCG
>NW_008239056.1:1272247-1282869 GCF_000691975.1 Corvus brachyrhynchos | reverse complement strand
CCTCCCGGACCACTGCTGCAATGAACTCACTGCAAGTCAAATCCACCACACAAACGGCTGCTTTTTTTTTTTTTTCTCCCCCAGGTGTTGTGTCCTCACTCAAGGACACAGCATAAAATAACTTGCTCCGAGGTGCACTGTTCAAACCTGTACACTGGTGACAGTCCTTGCCCTCTGCTCTAGCACTGCACAGTTATAAGGGTCAATAGATTCATGTTTTATCTGACTGATGGAAAATCCTGGCAGTAGCTGAAATAAAACCACAACTAATCATTGAAACCAGTTGCTCGGTGGATGCTCCTTCAGGAACACACTACTGACTGTGACAGGTTGGAACCATGAATGAGTAGGATGGAGAATATTACATCTCCAGCATGAGCCAGCAGCTTCAAGGACATCTGGAGGTAACAGAAAAGCCTGGCTGCTGTTAGGTCTGTGGTGCTGCAGCACTGTGGCACTCATGGGTGTGTTAGAAAATAACATAACTGGAATTCATGATACTCTGTAAAAACATAGCAAGTTTTCACACTGTAATTTTAATGATTAAAAAAATAATTTAAAAGCTTAAGCACTTTGTGCTGCTTCTGGCTCCATGAGTTGGTTGATTCTTAGCAGACAACAGGCTCTGTGCACAAACTGCTCCATGTATGGGTGGAGATTTCAGCTCTGATGAGCAGGAATTTTTTTTTTGAGAGGGTTGCATTCTTTCACCTACAATAAATCTAACACTGCCTTAAAGTCTGGCCTTTCTGATCCCCAGGGTTGTTTGTAGACTTGCTCGGGCAGGGTATGGGGACACAGAATGGAAGTCAGAAAGATGAACAACAATTTAAAAGAACAAGTCATAAGATCAACGTCAGAGCTGTTTTCAACCAGTTCATGTAAACTACATTCATCTATGGAACAAGGACCAAGGAAGGCTGTCTGGATTCCTCTGTTCAGCTCCTTCTTGCTCCTGAGCTGAGCAAAGATGTGTTTGCCATGATCAAGCTGATCAAGAAACTGGTGGCTCTTCAACTTGTACCTTGCTGCTTCACCACAGAGCACACACTGGCAGGCACGGAAACCTCTGCTGGGGAGCAGCTCATAGGCACTAAGTAGATTTCAGCTGAGAAGCCAAAAATAAAAGTCAATTGGTGCATATTGCACTCTGGTAAATTATAGGCAAAATAATCTGGGGTTGTTTTGCAATTGAAATTTTCTGTCAAAATTTTAAAAGCTCTCCTAAAACTTAAGGGGAGCTCTCATTCCTGGTCACCTCTGTTTTCAAGACATCTGTAATGACAAAGGCTTAGCAATAGGTGAGGGAAGGAATGTCCTCCTTACTTGTTAACCGTGTCAGAACTCTCCTAGCTTCCGTTCTCCTTCCTGCCTGCTGCTCTCAGGGGGATCCATGGCTACGACACTCACTGGGCCAGCACCTGCTACAATATATGGGAACTTTTGTGACTGCTGTGATCTGGACCCAAACTGCAGAGGTAAAATGGCACAGGGAACCAGTCCCTTCTTCAAAATGAACAGAGCTCTGGCCCATATCCCTTCCTCTTGGTCCTCGATTGAGGGCCCATGAGCAATGTACTGGCCATGCAGAACAACAAAAGTGCAGTCATCCTCAGAAATCCCATTTCTGTGCACAAAGGTGGCAAAAATTGTTTCTTTTGCAGGTAAGGCTTATTCCAGGCTGTAGAAACACTTATTTTCTCCCCCCTCCTTCTGAAGCAAGAGAACTTTTACTAGTGCATCCTGTGGGAGTGAACTTCACCCCTCAACCCAGAGATATTTTTCTGTAAGAGGCAAAGAAGGGGGCAGCTGATAAGCACTTGTGGATGTCCCATCTAGAAGGACAGGCTCCTACTAGCTTGTGGTATCATCTGGCAGCATGGATAGCACAGCTGAGAGAATAAAGCCCACAAGACAGAGACATTTTTCTACAGAGCAAACACAACTGCTATAGTACCCATGGGATATGCTGTGAAAGGCTCTGGTGGCTGGTGCCTGTGCACCAACAAGAAAGAGAAAAAAGGAAGGGAGGAGCTTGTCTGGAGAGAGTCTTACGGCTGCTTTATCCAGACCACCGAATAGGTGGGTAAAGGGGAGAGAAAAGGAGGGCACCCACATTCCTGGGCTGTAATTTGGCAGCTCTCTAAAGGGACAAGCAAAATAAGCACCTTACAGAGACGAGTACCTATAAGCACTGCTTGTGCTACCGAGGTCGCCATGTGGTTCCCAGGTCCATGCAGGCAACTGTATGGACTATGCCATAGCCCAGTTACAGATTGCCTGAATCTGGGCTTGACCAGCGTTAAAGAAAAAGGCATCATTTCAACTAACTGTTGTTTGGAGCTCCTGAACATCCATTGCTTCAGGAAGAGGCACCCTCAAAATTTAGCAGTCATCTTAAAACCAGTTTTAACCATTTCACAATGATCACTAGCAAATAACACCTTTTCCACTTCAGTGGGAAACCAGTGCTGCATACAAACTGATTTAACTCCACTGCCTTCAGTGGACTAGACCCCAAATGGACTGTATGGCTGTAATGACTGGATAGTTCCTACCCTGGGCTGCTGGAGGTGATCATGGTCCCACTTTCCTAGTAAGAACCTGCTGGAAGTGTTGAGATCCTTGCTAGGAGCTCACTGCAGGCCAGGTGTTTGGTCAGTGTGGCCAGAAAAAATGTGAGAAGAAAACAGGACCTGATTGTCGTCTGATAAAACCACAAATGAACATTTGCCCTCCTTTTCTTCATCCCTCAAAAAAAAAAAAAAAAACAAACCACAAAAAACCAAAAACCAAAAAAACCCAAACTAACCCATCCACACCCTCTAGTCACAGTAGGCTGGGAAGGGGGAGGGAATAATTAATTAAAATTAAGTTAAACATGCACAGTAAAAGTCACCTCTGGCTGCATGTCCACAACACTAAGATTCCCAATGTTTATAGTGCAACTTCATTTGACCTGTAGTTGAAGACCAGTCTCCATCACTTTGTGTGATCAAGTTCTGCTGATTCCTTTTAAAGTTGTGCAAGACAAGTTTCACCATAGACTGAAACATCTTAGGAACCATTCAAGTAATTAGACAGTGGCACTGGTATGGCTGAACAGTCAGATGTGTCCAAAGAAACCAGACTCAAGCTGCCTTGTGAGTACCATGTGAGTCTCTAATTAGTAAATGGCTGCTCTTTTTCCCTTTTAGTGTTCAGTAACATTGAGGAAATTCACTCAGCAATTGGCCATAATTCCAGCACTGATCTGGAAAATACAAATATCTCATAGAAAATATTGATACGTGCTAACAACCCAAGCAGTCAGTGCCCAGATGCAGGGCAGAAACTGCAGGGCATGGTCAGCCAGAGTTATAGAACCTGTTGAATTTGTGAACAAACTGATCAGCCCATTCTTTAATGAGATCTTTAAGCACTTCCTTCAGCACACTTGTGTGTTCAGAAGAATCATCCTCCCCTAAGTTAAATACAAAAATAGATCCTTCATCTTCATTCATTTAACACAGCTGACAGATGACTTCTGCTCTCCAGTTTTCTGTCCCATGTTTTTAAGGTGGGGGAGGTAGCTTTAGATCCAACAGACTGTAGGCAAAAATATTCCAGAAGATGGCAAACAAGACAAAAATTATGTAAATAGAAAGGAAGATCCACCATAAAGTCTGATCTTGGAGTCTCTGCTCATAGTTCCTCAGGATGATGACACCAAGGGTGATTCCAACCATCACCCCTCCCAGGTGAGCCATGAAGCTGGGGTGAGGGCATGGCGGGTAAGCAGAGGGGTGGAATCGCAGCCACACGGCTCTTCCAAATTCAAAGCTCACTGGAACAAAGAATAAAAAATAAATTAATTGTCTAGGTTATCCCTTCTTAAGTCCATGTTGCAGACAGCACTGCATTCCTGAGGAGATGGAGAGGGAGAAGTTGCCTTGTATGGTGAGCACAGGGAAGCCGTAGCCGTGTCAGGGCTGTGGAACACAGACATGAGGTCTCTCCAGTGGCTGGAAAGTGGTCTGGGTTTGTGGGAGTGTAGATAGGTTGGGGAATATTTGCCTCCTGAAATTTATACCAAAACCATAACAAAAATGAGTTAGAATTTGAAGACAGTTGTCTGTGATGAACACATGGTTTGGTTTCCCTTATTGTGCCCCCCGGTGATATGGCTGGATGAATTCATCAGTGTGTGTATAATGCTGCTGCCATCCCAGATAGGACGTGCTCAAGGAAACCCAAGTATTATCATTACGAAAACACTGCATGTTTGAGACTGCAAAGAGAAGATGCTTAAGTCCAATTCTTTCACAAACACCACAAGCTATAGATGCTAGCTAATGACAAATCCTTATTTCCAAATACTTGTGTTGAAAGCCAAAATCTGCAGTGGAGAGCAATGTGGTTCCTGCTGCCAGAAGGTCCAGATGCAAGTTCCTACCAAAATTGCTGCAAAGTCAAAAAACCCTCTGAGTCAGCTTGAACTATTATGACAAGGACAAACAAAACAGGACTGGCTGCATGTGTGCCAAGCATTGTATGGTACTTACTACAGATCAAGGCAACAGCCATGCGCAGCAGTTTGAATTGGCACTTCATTCCTGACCAGTTCTGGAAAAGAGACAAGGAAAACAAAGTAATGCTGCACACAAACCTGAAGGGATATTACATTTAGATCTGTCACTTGTGAGGCAACTTCTCAGTGCATTTGAGCCCTACTGTGCTTTTTCAATGCTACTTTCTGTGCCTCAGGCTCACTGAAATTCTGCAGCTCAGATCTCTGGCAGAGCATAGAGAAACAACAAAGACTTCAATAAAAGCATATCAAGGAAACAGTGCCATAAGAAAACCTGGACTTGGCCTCCTCTGTCTTCAGGCTTGGTTGTTAATTGTTAATTGTTTAATTCCAAGAATACTTATTTTTCCAAGCAGGAGTGTTTCCATTTCCTTTGGTTACCAGGAGGCATGAGGGAACAGAAGATTCCAGAGACCCTCCCTGCCACAGTCCCTGTGCTCTCCCCAGCTGTGCCAGACTGAGTTTTGCCATCAAACAGCCAGCGTGTCTTTCAGCGTGTGGGAGCATCACACCTAGGTAACAAGTGAGCACAGAGAGACAATGGGGGAAAAGAAAAGCAAAGAAACCCCTCCACCAGAACTGGAAAGGCAGCAAAAATAATTTCAGATGGGAAGAGAGGCAGTGGATAATGGAGAAATAAAGATGCTAAGGTAGCAATTGCTAAACAGATTTGGAGGAGGCCAATGAGTAGTGAAATGACACACCACTTTGTGACATTTTAAGAAGTCTGGGAAGGTAACTGCTGAAGACTCTCCACACACCTCTGGCAGAGCCTCTTCCTGTAAAGCAGACCAAAATTTCCTCCAATGTCCCCCTCTAACCCTGTGCATTGTGGTATTAAAAAAGCCCTATGTCTGCATTGCCACCCTGAGAGACAGAGGAAGCTCCCTCCTGCTTCTCTTGGCACAGTGGTAGGGAACACAAATGACACTGAAAATAACTGTATGTAAGGATGCAATTCCCCAGCAGAAACCCTGTGGTATAGGGGTAGCACCTCTCCTCCACTCCCTACCTCTCTGCCAGCCACTCAACTGTCTAATTTGGACATCAGCCTCAGCTCATTCATGCTCTGAAAAGCTTGAAGAGGATGAAGGAGACCAATTCTGGTCAGGAAATCTCTCACTTCCCGTCTCCCAGCTGTTACAAAGCTGTCTGGAGCAGCACCACTGTGGGTCGCAGCTGGAGCCTGCTGACTTCACTACAGACAAGCATCAAGTACAAGGTTTTCTTTTAGGCTTGACTCTACCACCACCACCCACACATGTCTTCCAGCACCCATATAACAGATCTTCTGTTTCTACTGCAGCCAACCCACACTATCTTCCCACTCAGACCCAGGGGAGGAGCATTATCCCCATTTTCATGGTTATTCTGCTCTGATATTGCTGGTACAGGACAGACATGCCACCACACATGAGTCTTCTATCAGCAAAGCCTTTTTTTCCCCGGCGTCAGCTGAGGAGTCCCCTGGGCAGTTGTGCTGGGCTTTGCCACCACCTAGATGAGGGCTGGGGATGAGCTCCTGTTTCCAGCCTTAGAGGAATGACAATGCTGGCATTTACTCACCTTTGTGAAGTATTTCATTAGGTGAAACAGCAAAAAGATGCATCACTAGATCACCCAGGGTTCAGCTTCAGTCTGGGTTTTACAAATGGAGATAAGGAATATTCTGCACATGAATCCACCGAATGCTAAATTTCCTTAGATACCCAGTAAAATTAATGGCACGTGCAGACAGAAACAGATCTACGCTTCTGCAGAGCCAGTCTGCTTTTCAAACATTTGTCAGCCATTGTGTGGAGAGCTGATAGCCTGGACAACACTGATAAATTTTGGATTACCAACATCTTTAGCTTGTCCTGACAAGCTACTAGTCATCAGGGTACCAAGCCACCGAATGCAGGGTAATATTTCCATTCCAGGACCACACCACTGAGACAAGACTCTTAGCTGGGGCAAGCTCTGAATGACCAACAGCTGGCTCAGGTCTTATTTTCCAGCCCCTTTGGGCCACCAGACCTGGCTCAGTCCGAGAGGTCAGACGGTCACTCTGGTACTCACCATCACAATATTGGCCAGGTGAGCAGAGACAAGAGCATACACACCTCCAGAGGAGCCCACCACAGGTGCTCTCATGTCAGCCACTGACACTGCCAGGGACCCTGGGGGAAACAACAAGGCTTTGTAACAATTGCCAGCCAATTAAATACACTCTCCCCTACCCTACATCCCTGCTACTGCCTGTTTGTGCTAATTGATGCAGGTCAGGAATACAGAAAGAGAAGGAGGGGGAAATTGATTGACTCATGAAGCCAACTTAGTCCTGTCAAGGCAGTGACTGATTGTTCCTCTGCACCTACTTTAAAAGCAGCCAAGCAAGGCAGCAATGTGTCTTTAAACCTGTGCTGCAAAAAGGCATTTGTTCCCTGATTGAAAGAACAAGGAAGCAGGAAACAGACAAATATCTGTGTTTTGTTTCTCACCTGAAGATAAAATAGAAGTAGCTCCCATGTTGGCAAGAAAAATATTTGCACAGGGAGAAGGAACTGGGGACTTGTAACTTAGCACAGGCCTCTGATCAAAGCACAGCCTACTACTTGTAAAACTTCAGGGTAAAACTAGTTAAAAATAACCTGGATGGAGGCAGTAGGCATGTGACAGCAAAATGACAGGTCAAGTATATAAACGCACCACTCATAACAATACAGCCAAACAAAGACATTGCTTCTTCTTATCCCAGTCGGAGGCTTGGATCTGCTTAAAGCTCCTTTCATTGCTGACTTTAAGAATAATTTAAGCGATAGAGGGAAAGGCAGATTTGGTATCACAAGGAAAGGATAATGAAGATCTTTGTGATGAGTGGGAATGGGAGAAAGACACATTGGCAAATCTTGAGAGAGTCCTCGGTAGTGTAGAATCTAATGAACTTCTTTGCTAATTGCCCAACTGATTCCAGGTCAAGAAAATGCTGAGATTCCACCAGCCAACTCTACTGATAGCTCCCTCCTTCCTTGTATGGCCCTGAGACTTCTCAGCTCTTAAACACTGCCATTAAGAAAAAAGTTAATGAGAAATAAAGGAAGGAGTAATACGATCGTGCAGTTAAGTCCTCAGACACCGCAATTTCCAGTCTCAATGTGTCTTCTTAGTAAAGCCAGACCAATGAGAAAGAACCACAAAAGTTGTGGCCTAACTACATTTTACTGTCTATTCCTGATTATTTAGGAGCTGAGTTATCTTTATATTGCCTCAGCATGAATATATCCATTTCCCTCTCTCCTGGCACATGACAAAGAATAAAGAATATTTCATAACTGGCTAACATATCAATGAAGCCCTGGGGTTTGGTAGGTATATCTGTGTAGAAAAGCTATGTCTGGAAAGTTGCAAATTGGGCACCACTTTTGTCAGTGCTTGTTAAAATAACAGTCAGGGGACTGTTAACTGATCTGCTAACTCCTTTCTCTGCATTAAAAAGTGTTAGTGTTTGTACCATGCCTAGTCCTGTGTCCTAGTCCAATTATTCTTTCCACAGTCTCTCTCCCGGAATGCAGGATTTATTAGTACCCAATGCAGCCCATTCTACAAAGGGTTTATCTGTTTATTATGGAAAAAAAATAATTATGTGGCTGGAAAAAACCAAACAAACACTATAAATCTTGAACTAAGGCAATCAGTCACTGTCTGAGTTCCACTGTAAAGCTCTTGGTTGTTTTCACACACTCCTGTTTTAATCAGATGTTGATCTATTGTCAGCTAACTTCCATCACCTCCACACTGCTGGAAATTCCAAACATAAATAAAAGCAATTCTGCACAAACTAAAAATCAATCAGACACCATGGCTTAATGATTAAATGAATTTTCCAGATTTCTATGCACTCACAATCCACGATCAAATACTTCTTGCTTACTTAGGCTGTAGAAAGGTGACAGACAGGACAAATGGAGGAAGAACTGGCACAGGACCAGCATGACTCCACATTGAGGAAGACCATCTAAAGCAAGGCTATTTTAAAATAACAGGTAGTTGGTGCATTTTTAGCAGGTCTCCTAAACACAGAGTCTATGGCTACATAGAAATAGATGTCAAGTTGTACCGTATTTTCTATGTCCAGCCCACCAAAGGATTTCAATGCACAGAAGATCAGTGAATGCTCCTCTCCTAATCCCAAATATCACAAAACATTTCTCCTACTCAAAAGCCAGCACAGACCATTTTCACTGCTTCTCTGTCTGGGGCATGCAGAGGTGTCACCTACCTGCCACAACTCCTGCAACATACACAAAACTGATCCTCGCAGCTCCATGCACCATTTCCAGAGGAACCCCAACCAAGAGCTGAAGGACAACATTGAGCCCAAGGTGTTCTATCCTGCAGCAAGGAAAAACAACAGTTGTCCTCTTTTCCAACTCTTCATCTCCTTTCTCTACCACTGAGACACAGATATCTTGGAAAGAAAATCAAATAGCACCTGCTTCACATAAGTAGACTAACGGTGGGAAAAACAGGGATTCCAGAAAAAATCAGACCCAGAGCTGCAATTCATCTTCCTTCCTTGCTGCTTTTATCTTTTTTGTATCTACATACATCCTTCCAGCCAAAGACCTCATACAATATTTGGTTCTTAGTCAGACATTTTTTCTTTTTTGTTTCGTTAAATGACTTGTCAAAAAAAAAAAAAAAAAAGCAGCAAGATGCCAGCAGAGCCTGGAACAGAAGCCAGAAATTTGACCTGCTCTTCTCTTCACCCCTCCTAATGAATCAGCCTTTCCCTGCACACATCACACTGCCATGATGGGGAGTGGTTGTTGAGTCAAGAACAAGGTGAGCACAGAAGTTCCAAGAGAACTGCCATTTCCTGGTGCCATAATGCTGCTTTACAGTATGGGCTGTCTGACCCTCACCCTTTTCTGCTGTGCCTACATCAATGGCCAGAATGGGAAGCAGAGGGCATTTTGATCTCTGCTCAGGTGCCCAGGTATACTCACTGATGCTCTCTCTTCACTCACCCTTGTTCCCATTGCAGTCAATAGCAAAACTCCTGTTGAGCACAAAGGAAAAAGCTGGGCTGAGGGAACTCTTGCAGAAAGCCCCACTGTCACACTGTGCAGTACCACTTACAATCTGCAGGCAGAGTGTGGCAGCTCAGATATGCATATTGGGTAAAGACTCCAGTGCAGCAGATTTCCCCTCAGCTGAATCAATAGTTTCAAGGCAAGTTCTCTGTTGCTTTAATCAATACTACTTAAGAAAACTGTCCTGCCACTTTTCAAAGCTCTACACAGATATTTATGAGTGTCTTTGCCATTTGCAGGATCTTCCAGTGAGGTAACAACAGCATCAGGCCCTGGACAGGGTCCTCAACACTCTGCTAGTATCTGAGATTTACCCTGGGCTTGCAGGGCTGTGACCTCACTGAATAGTGACATCCCACTGGAGCCAAGGGTATCCTGATTTTTGTATGAAGAGTGTCTGAGCCTGCTTACAAAACAGATGGAGCTAAATGGCACAGTGGTACCCTTAACACAGAATGCCAGCATCTTTTGGAGAAACAAGAGCAAAGTACCTAATGTCTTGAAAATATACATCCCATTTTATACAAGAAAAGGGTTGCTCACAGGCAGGCACTAGCAAACTTTGGTTTAAGTTATATGCGTTTCCACTGTTTTGATCTTTTTCATGTTACCATAGCAATTTCCCATATACAGCAGAGAAAAACACTGATGGTGAAATGCAGTAATGACAGAACAGTCTTATAAATGAGAATTTAAAGTTGGACTGGTGTTGGGGTTTTAGTTTAGTCTTAGTTTTTTTTCCTGTTAAAGGAATTTTCTCCCATATGCATGTTGCTAGGGGACAAATAGCTGTACTTAAGAAAGACAAAAAGGGGAGTGGGGCGGGCCTGGCTACTCCTTTTGTCTACACCTGGGTGTGGGGACAGTTCGCTCGGAGCATCCGGAGAGAGAAGCTGCAGAGAAAGGAGCTGCTGCTGCTTTCTTTTTGGCCGTTCTTTCTTCCTGCTGGAAACAACGCCGGGACCCCAAAAGCC
>NW_008239056.1:1259013-1264726 GCF_000691975.1 Corvus brachyrhynchos | reverse complement strand
GACTGGGTTTGTGATTGCTGTTACTGCCATAGTTGTTGTTGTTTTGTTTGACTGGTTATATACATATATATATATATATAGTAAAGAACTGTTATTCCTATTTCCCACATCTTTGCCTAAAGGCCCTTGATTTCAAAATATAATAACTTGGAGGGAAAAAGGGTTATATCTGCCACTTCAAGGGGGGCCTCTGCCTTCCTTAGCAGACACCTGTCTTTCAAAACCGAGACAACTGGAAAAAAGTGTGAGAAATGATACTGCAGGAAACAATCCTCTCCTGATATCTCAATAAGTTTGTTTCCATTGAATTTCTCTCCAAAGATAAATTTCCCTCCTGCACAATACACTCAGCACTGCAATTTTTCATCATAGGAAACTGCTGCATGCCACTGAGTTATTACCTTCCTCGAGCCTTTTGAAGCCACTGGGCATGGTCAGCACTCATTCTGATCCCGTATGCTCACAGAACATAGGGAATTAAATTAGGGACAACCAGCAAAGGTCAAACTGAGATCACAGAGACAAGTCAAAACATCCAAATGCCCTTTCACAGAGGGGAGAGAAGAAGTTTGGCTGGCACACAGACAACATCATGAGGCGGCACCTGACATTTCCACACAAAGCACTGGTCTTATTTTTCAAAGGACGCTTTTGTAAGAGCTCAGCAAAGTTTATCCTGGACTCTGAAGTGACTACTCTGATTCACAGCAGTTCTTAAAAGACTTCCCAGGAGCAATCCCATTCACTTCTCTTTCCCACCATGGTAAGAGCTTTGAAGGCACCACAGTCAATAACGACCCATAAAATATAATTATCCTTTGCCAGTGCTGAATGTGTCATTCTTGAAGTGACAATTTCATTGATTTATTAAAGACTTTCTCCTTCCCTGGGACCAAACAAATGGGACTGAGCATCAATGCAAGTCATTAGTTATGGCAGTGATACAAATGTGTGGGCTTCAGATATCAACGTCTGGTTTCCATGAAAACAGAAGGGCAGAATTTACAACTTTGCCTTTTCAGCCCTCAACAAAGCTCCCTCCATCAGGACCAGCACACAGCCTGTACATTTTTGGAATCTTTCTAGAGGCACAGCCAGCCAAGCCTTAGCAACTGCTGCCTTCTCAAACACCTTCCGGCTGCCACTTGCTCTTCAAAAAAAGACCGAGTGCACTAAATTAAGGAGCAGTCCACATTACCATTTAAAAGTCTCAGCTGGAAACAGCATAACAATAGACTCATGGCATTGTGTTATCCCCTCATTTGAAAATGAGAGGAGAATGATGGGCGTCCACTAAAAAATGTTATTACCTTTCCAAGATTTATCTGTTTTCCTCACAAGAAAAGAGCTTAACACAGAGAAGTTAGAAATAAAGGAACATTTAGCTTAACTCCAGATACTGCAGAAAAATCACGAGGTTTATTGTTCTAGTGAGATTCTCCATTGTTTTGAAGGCTGTGTAGCTAAAGGACTTGGAATCCATCATGACAGTCCCCTGCTCACCACCTTCCATTGTTCCACTCTGAGCCAGCCAGAGGTGAAATAAAACGGAGGGATTTTTCATCCAGTGAGTGTGAAGAATACCAGAGAACTGCCTGCTACAAAGGTGACCTGGCACAGGTTAAGAAAGCATGCCAAAAAAATTGTCCTTGTGCAGGTGTTTCTCCTCCAATGTATCCTAAAGCAATCTGTAGTTATAGAAGCGATACAGTAAACCACCACCACCATCAAAAGAAAGCCCAAATATGAATCAACTAACATTAATTAAAATCAAGTGTTTCTTCCTTTTACAAGCCCAGTTTTCCTCATATCCTCAGTGATGGAAATTTCCACTTCTCTTTTTACATAACCAGCTTCATGTCTAAGCCCAGTAGTTCCCACTTGCAGGATGAAACCTATATAAAATGGGCTCTTTGGAGGGATTGAGCATGCAGACAACAGATGTTGCCACATTCAGAAGTTTCTTCTAAAAACTTTTTCCTACTCTTCCCTTGGGTGGAGTCTGTTTTTATGCAGAGATCTGGGGCACATTTTGTGCTCCAGGGCAATTACACACCAAGAAAGTTATTCTATGGCAGGGAGCAGACATTAGCACATCTTCCATCAGAGACACGGAAAAAGGAAAAGATCAACTTGATCTTTCTGGCCTTTCATAGAAGAACATTGATGGAAATATAGGCTTTCTATTTAAGAACAAAGGATCCTTATGCGGTTTCAAACTCTACACTACTGCTAAAAGTCTTGTTGCTAACATTTTTCAGTGACAGAATTAAAGAAAATTGCAATTATCTGCCAGGAATGTGTGAACATAATGATCTGAGAAACTGCTCAGAGGGGGTAGAGTGCTTTGTACAGGGATGAACTTTCCAGTGACACTTACTCATCACCATGGCATCACAAACATCACACAATTAAGTCTATTTGAATTTTGTGAGGACTAGCACAGCTGAGAAGAACAGAGTTAGAATCCCCATGCCTTGTATATTCTTCCCAAGTCTGCTACATACCTCCCATGGGATGAAGGAGGATTAATTTTACTGTGCAGCTTCATTTTGCATGAGATGGACCACTCTCTGTCCATCTGGTCAATCGAGATTGTCAGCTCTTCAGGAACACTGGTGTTTGCACAGCGTGTACAAAATGGGAGTTTAAGCTTGACTCAGGCTTCTAGGCATTATCTCAGTCCCTACAGAAGGGACAATATTACTAAGTGATGACATGTCACAGGCACAGGGAATTTAACTGACTTTTCCAACCTCAGCTAGGAAGCCTGGCTCAAACACACCCTGTAGTTTTTAAATACCAGTCCAGCATCTTTGCAGACTTGTTTTAGCACCTGCACAGCTCCTTTAGTGGAACACTGGGCTTTGAGCTGGTTTTGGGAAGTACACAGTAAGAGGAAAGTGTGGTCCCAACACTGCTGAGGAGAAGAGCAGCATCTGTTAAGTTCCTTATGTTGCCTTGTCCCTTCAGAGAGCTGCGAAGGTTTGTGCCTCATTGCCCAACACTCCACATCTTCTTGAGATTTTTACACACAATTTATAATTGAGTTTTAAAAATTTAATTCTGAGCTGCTTCTGTCACTTCCTCTTTCTCTCTGGGGAACCTGAACTGTGGGAAATCTCCAGTCTGTAAGTACTCACCCTGCATGCATGAATATGTAGGTTAGGTACCTCCAAGCCTGGGCCCGAAGCTGGGGATGGTACAGTAATGCATTCTTCAGGTACAAGGGGTGGCTGACTTGCAGCACAAATCTGTCTAAGACCACTCCATTGTAAAGAAAAAAGGCAACCTAGAAGAGCAAAGAGATTCATTGGTTAGCAGATGCCTTTCCTCACCAAAAAGTACCTTTTAGCTCAAAATAATGGAGAAAAAGATCATATATACAAAAACTTTTCTCCCATTTTACAGCTTCACACAGCATGAATATTCCCTGTTTTGAGGCACCTGTGACACACTGATATAACTCTATATGTGGCCTTCTGTAACACACCAGCCCCTGAGTCAGAGGAACCTGCTCCCAGTCAGCACCTGACTGCTATCAGTGTCACATTATATCCTCCTCTGTACTTACTTGAGCACATTACTCAGCAAATGTGCAAAGATCTCATTTGGACAACACATGAGCAGGTCAGAATATTTAACCCAGAGGTTCTCTCATGTCCTTTTTCTCCCCCCTCAAAGAACAGAGGTAGCTGTAGAGAAATTTCTCTTCTAATTCCATTGACTTATCAGTTTCTCTAGAACTGTCCTGTTTCCATTCCTCAAAAAGTTTTTCTCTAGTTTCCCAAATTGTGTAGTCTCTTATACAAATTGTTCCAATGACAGGATCACAGTCTCCACTTATACGCACCTCAACAGGCAACCAAAATGGCCACCAGTTTTACATCTGTCCTTGTGCAGGTCTGAATGAGTCCCTCCCTAACCCTTGATTGTGTCCCAGCAGAGCCTTTGGCAGTGTGGGGAGGTTCCTAGGGAGGTCATGAGGGTACTTGCCTCTACAATAGTGATGGTGATCATGAACCAGGGCGGGGGGCAGCAGGTGTAGCTGTCGTAGTACCACTTGCGGTCAATCTCCCGTGGCAGGGTCTCATATGCCACGTGCCGGATCAGCCTCTGTGAGAGGCTCAGTCCTGTCTCCTCCAGCAGGGCCTTGCTGCACAGCCTCCTGTTCCCCTGGAGGATGGCTTGGCGGAAACTGTTCGACCTTTTGTTGCTCATCTGGGTAAAAGGGAAAGGAAAAAACCATGAGTACAAAGCAAGGCCTGGCACAATCATCAGGGAGAATAGTCCCAGTTTGGCAGCACCAGATCCAGGCAGGCAGGAGAGCCACCATCAGGCTGAGCTTTAGGAACCAAGTCTCAGGACAATCACAGGGTGACCCACTTGGAGTGCAAGGAAAACCAGTACCAGGGTCTGCCATTATGATGCCATTAAATGAGGTCAGCGCAGAACTCTGGCAAGGCAGAGCAGAGGCTGCTGATGCACCTGGCTGACTCTATGGCCCATTCTCCAGCCTTCCATGCACTGTCTTCACCATTGGTTATCACAACCCATATTCCTGTGTCCTCCTTCCCTCTGCTCCCCCTGCTCTACCACACTTCCCTGCACTCTTGGGGCAGAAAATTTCTCGAATGTAGCAGCAGGAACTTTCACAGCACATATAACCCTTGTGGCAAGAACTAGCTCTGGGCAAAGAAAATTATAACTTTGTGTAAAACAAAACTGCCTGAGCAACAGCAACAAACAACACATTAATCAGCTGTACAGGCTGTCTTAGCTCCTGTAAGCTTGCAAGTCTTTACAAGACTTCTTTTTATAAGTTATCCTCAGAGGGGGCAGCTTCTGAGGTGGCACAGGCTTACAGCTAATTTGTATGTGCATTATCACCATACATGCATAGATTTATCTGTCTATCTTTTTGAGCATACACTTTCCCAGTTCGGATGCATAATTAAAGCAATTGCATTTGCAAATTAGGCAGATGGAATTTTATGCTCAGCCTGCTGGGGGCGGCGGAACAAACCAGGTCTGAAAGAGCCTGTTCCAAGATTTGGATAATTTTTAATTAGCCCCGGTGTCAAACAAACCTGCAGCATTAGAGCCACTGTCTGTACTGGCTGAATCTTTGGCAGAAAGCTCCAAAGACTCACTGTGTACACAGGCTGCTGCAGGGGGACCCTCTACTGTAACAGGCAGCAAAGCAAACATGACAGCCTGGTCCTTCTTCTGAGAGAACTGCTAACTGCTCTCAAACCACCAGCACCTCCAGCCTCTCAGAACCAAACAAGAGATGACACTCAGCAGTGTTGGCTTCCAGTTGGTTTCAGCTGGTATCCCAAAGCCAGCAAAGCCCAGAGCTTGTGCTCTCAATGCCCAGGCAGTCAGGGAATCGCTCGAAGCTGGACCAAGCTGCTTAAACACAGTAATCACTGCAGGGAGCCACCTCCTGTTAATCACTGGAGGAGGGCAAGGGGCCATCTGAGGTGATGGCACTGCAACCCACTCTGCCCGTCCCTCCTTAGCCTTCATTTGCAGCCTGTCCCTCCAACACAGAGGAGCATTGACAGGCATTCAATGTTCTTATATTTTTTTTAAACTGGGGAAAAATTTGTTGCTGTTGTTGTTCTCTGTGAGTTGTTTTAGTGAGAAGATGTTTTACCCTAACAACTCTCTCCATTTTTGTACTTCTCCTTTGGTCACTCTGTCCTTC
>NW_008239056.1:1251062-1258910 GCF_000691975.1 Corvus brachyrhynchos | reverse complement strand
GTTCATCCAGAAAACACTTGTAAAAGAACATTTCTGGAAAAAAAAGCAGAAAAGACAAAGAAGAAAAAAAAATGTCCACCAAGTCTCTCTCTCAGTCTTCTCAAGTCTATCATCCAAAAGCCTGTATCTAAAACTAGGGAAGATGAGGGGAAAACAATTGTTGGTGGTCCTCTGTTGCATTAAGAAAGCCTGCTCATATTGAAAGACATTATTTTCGTAGAGAAACATCCAACAGGTACAAGGCTTTCCTTAGCATGTGTGAAATGCCTTTTGGTAGGTAAGAGATGTACCTCTGTTTCAAAGATACTTTTAGCCACCTAATGACCTCACTGTGCCCACAGAAGAAACCTTCACCTCAGGTTAGTTCAGAGCAGCCTTTTGGATATGTTCTGCACATGCTCCCTTGTAGAGGGATTCCTTCTGGAACAGGGGCATACGATACCCCAGGACAATTTGGGCAACTCAGGGCTGCTAGGGAAGAACCCCTGAAGGGGCCTCAGGCTGCAGGCTTGAAAGACACCTGGCAGCAGGCAGCCTTGAAATCCTTGGCAAAGTTATACACTGGTCGGCTCCCCCGCTGCTTAGAGGCTGTCCTGTGGGAATAGGGCGTGAATCTTTGTAAAGTAGATACAAGTTGGTGTAAGTAAACAGTAAAGCAGAGCACGATGCTCAAATCGTATCGGTGTTCGTATCATGACTCTGGCCAGCTCCCCTGCGCTCGGAAACCCCGCCCCCCGCTAAACTCCCTCACATTCATTCTGTTCTCTCTCGCTTTGCCCCTCTTATGGACAAGAATAATTTCACACTGAATCTACAAACTTGCCTGAAGATACCAGACAGTTGACTGGAGCTGCTGATCTGCTTATTACAATTACAGTGATATATGGGATTTCCTGCCTACCACAAAACGGTCAGTGCTTTTCCCTGCTGCAGCACTTCAGTGGAAAATACAATAACTTCCAGAGTCAAGGAAAATCATCACTGCAGTTCAGCATCAAGAAGTGCTCACCACCCTCAGCAGATGATCACCTCATCATTGCAGATACTGCTGAGGGAGATGGGCAGGAAACTCCAAAGGCTGCTAATGTCCATGGTTAGGCTCATAACAAAGATATCCTTGCATCATGTTGAGCAGAGGATCCTAACGGAGGCACCCCTGAACTCGTCTGTTACTGTTTAGTATGACACAAGGGACTGGCTCAGTCACCTGAACTCAGCACAGCCCCATCAGTCCAGTGTCCTCTCTGCAATAATGCTTGTGCTGCCCATGGAGCCCAGACAACAGCCAGGGCACTGCAAATTCATCACCATGGTGTTTCTGAAGGTGTTCCTCAACATACTAAAAACAAAACGAGAAAGGTCTTCTTAGATTTAAGAGCAAAATATTGCAGGATCACTGTAAATCACACCTCAGATGACTAAAGCCTCCACTGGCTCTCCTTAGGAGGTGGGAAACTGGACTTCTGTTCAGCAGAAGCTCTGCCTTCCTTCTTCCAGACAGGAAAATAAATCACAGGACCTTTCACACCCCACACAGAAGCTAACATGGAAGGGACATGAAAATATTTGCCAGACCTTCTTTGGAGCAAAGGATATGGAAAGAAGGTCCAGGTTCCCTCTACATGACGCAGTCTTGGCGTGGTTTTACACCCCAATGAGGCAGGGACGCAGTGTCAGGAGTGTACCAGATGTGCTGAAAAGCCCCCACAATCCAACAAGATGTGCGTAAGTGGATGTACTGAGCCCTTGATAAAATCAGGCCTCTCAGGAAGGAGACATCCTGTTGGTCCCCACCCGCACTCATTGCCCATGGCACCAAGGAGGAGATGATCTCCAAAGAGACAGCACAGCTGTCTGCCAGGGCTCAAGCAAACACAGTAGTCCTGGTCCTACTTACACAGCCCCACAGGCCTTTGAATCAAGCTAGAGGAGATGGGCATGAGGAGAGACAGAGGATTAAGTCACTATTGCTGCTCTCACCCATTCTTGACGAGAAGTCTATTTTGTTCCTCAGACTGACTTTGGAAGACTCAAATCATCCCAAACAGTCTCACATATGGTCAGAATTTGCTGACTTTATTTTGGAATTACATAATATTGGTATTTATGAGCCAAGTATTTAATCATCAGCTGAAAGAACACTAGGTCCATTGTTGGCCTGCACATTACTATGGCTTCAGAAGCCCAGGGCAGCCCATCCCACTTCTCTTCATGCAATCGATCTGGGACTTCTTTAGTGAGTGTGATATTAAAGCTGCAAGCAGATGGGTACAGCAAACAGTATGTGGAGAGAAAAGGTAGCAGGGGGAACAACACATTTCCTTAGTCCTTCATGCCTGCAAAATGTTATTATGCAAAGAGAAAGAAATTTCCCTCGCAAAACAGCCAAGCTGAACTGACTGGTACCCAGATGCTGCCACCTGTGCCCTTTGGTATTACCATCCCGAAACAAACCAAAGCTTAGTGTTAGAGCTCCTCTAAAAGGCTGGGTTTGATACCTCTGTGCAAAAGGAAAACTTTTTCGTACTTAAATCTGAACCTGTCTTCAACACTGAAAATGTCAACATTTAGGATGAGTCCTTACTGTCTAGTGTAGGACAGTGACAAACTTTGATGAAGTACAAAGCCCTGCTTTTGTTTAGCATACATGGCACTCTAAAATTACTCTAGGATAATCTGCAACTCGCAAAGGAAGTTGTCCATTCCCACCAGCAGACCAGTTCCTCTGTGTTCCTTGGATATCTGTACTACTGTAACTATCTCAGAAAATCAATAGACAAATCATGTCATATTTCCCCCATCTCCAATTTCAGAGCTTGTGTGGGGCACAGTACCCTTTTTATGGTTTTATTCAGTCTCACTCAGAAGGTTTTGAAAAACATGGATTTCTGCCCATTATGTATTGGCATCTTTGAAACTGGTCTTGAGCTATTTTTAAACACATACAGCTCTGTGACAGGCAATGCATTCACCTCCCCAACTCTGATCCTCCAAGACACAGAACACTAAATCAGAACTTAGCACAAGCTTTTTAAAAGCCTCTGCCAGCTCCAGTTTTATAACCCACTTTACTTACAAATGCAACCTCTTCAATCAATTTTGCTTTCAAGATTCCCATTTATTTCTTTCCCTCTGCCCACACTTCTACAAAATGCTAATGTGGGTAGAGACAGCTTTTCCAAAAATGTATATCTCAGCATCAAGTTCATCTGTCACAGATGCTCACATCCTCTAAGCCAACCTGATAGCACTTTCCCGAACAGAATCAAGGGGAAAAAACCCCAGATACCAACATTCTGATTTGGTCTGACCAAGCAGTGGTTTACTCTGTGGATTCAAAGAAAGAGACAGGAGAGACAAAATAAATTATCCCTGCTCAAGGTTTTTCCCGATTCCTATTAAATGTGCCAGGCTTAGGCCTTCCAGCACTTCCAATAGAAAAGGTAAACCACTTTTCAAATTTCAAGGTTACTTGAAAGAACATTGCTTGCAGGACAAGACTAACATCGTGGTTCCAATAATACTGTGTCAAAACACAGTGAGTTGGAAACTGCAAACCCTCTATACCTGCTCCATTTCCCATTGATGCTGGGAAGGATTCCACCAATGAAATGAATCCAGATCCAATTTTGTGAAACAATTTTTTTAAAAAAAATCTTTATAACATTTCTTACTCATGTGTGTATTTTAGATATGCACACAACCATTTAAATTGATACTGCACTCCTCAAGTTTCAACTGTATGTGACGGAAAACAGTTCAGGTTAGGGATGGCTATTTCTATGGTAAGTTCCACTTTATTTGGCATAATGATTATTTGACAGACTAGTTCATTTGGAAGAAAGTTCTCTCTTCTGCTGCTACTTGCAACCAATATCTAATAGATTTAGGTTTCATCATCCTTGAATAGAGAGCATCTTAATGTATCTTTCTATACTGCATTACAAAGTCCTACAAGTCTAGGCAAGTGTTAAAACTAGACTGAGATACATTGTTTTTCTACATTTTTTCTTTAGCATGAGACATACAGTAAGTTCCTATAGTCTGATGAAGCTGTAAAACACAAGTCAAACCCTCCACTGAACCAGCTCATTTCTCACTTATAACATTCCAGGATCCACTTTGGACTTTTTGTTTTTGTTTGTGGACTGTAACACGATCCCAAAGTATTTTATCCCTTCAGCCAGTCCTGCTCTTTCTTCCAACACCAATGAGATCCCCTGCCCAGGACAGAAGAGCTGGCATCTAAATCTTAACCTTTGTGTATCTACAGCATCCAGTGGCACAGACACACTGTAAGACTCTGGGTAGGCACTTCATCTCCTTCACCCTCCGTATTTTATCTTATTTTTAAGACTCCAGCAATATTTTGACACAGTAACTGCTCTTTTGAACATCCTGCTCAACAGCACATAGCACAAGACACCTTCCACTAACACTTAATCATGTTCCAGCCTCTTGCATGAAGTAAGAAACTCCTGCAAAGATCTGCCTCTCACCTTCTCTGGTGGCCAGCAGAACTGTGGATCTGGCACTCTCGAGGAGGAAGAGCAGAGGCTGCAGATTTCTCAGCCTGCCTCTCCAGTTTTATTTCTTTACTTGAAGAGGTAGGATTTACAGCCTGGCAAGTCAGAGAGGGAATCACAAAAATTAAAGGAAATCCTTCTCTGAAGGGTAATGTGTGCTGGCACCAGAAATGTTTGGATTAGGGTGACCAGATTATTGTCACATAGTGCTTCAAAAATATGTGTTTTTTGTTGAAAATGAGATAGAATTAGCCTGTTCCTAGAAGCCAGCAAGGCCAGGGAGAGCAAAGCAGGTGGTGATTCTTGATCTGGAAAACAAAGGATGTGCATTTAATTAGCTAATTATTGAGATGCTACATCAGCTTCAAGTTACTACAAAGCTACAGCTAAACATTTCTGTTGGAAGCAGCAGTGTTTTGTTTTTCCCAAGTCACATGAACTCTGTCTTAGAGCTTACTACTTACTGCAAGCTCTACTATAGCTCACAGGGTATTATGTGAAGTAATCCAGGACTGCCAACAGCAACTGCTGTTCAGCAAGAATTCCAGCAAATAACATCTCAAGTGTAATTACCTCCTGGCTTGTCTCTTCTCTAAAAGTAGCAAAGTTAGTTAAACACCTTGGTTCATTATCTCCTCCTGTGGCCCATGCTGTTCATAGGCAGAATTTTCACTTTGCATCTCTTTTCACAATGCTGCAAAGCAACCAGACAGCAGATGCTCGAGATGTCTCCACTTGTACAGGAAACACTTTTGTTACTCTGCACTGTCTCAGACACAGCATAAGAAACCCCATCTGAAACTGCTTTCTGCTGTTATTACAAACCACAGTGCAGAAACAGAAATGGATATGATTGCAGCATTGTGTTTTACAACTACATGAGCTGAATTTCATACACACAGAGGAGAAGTAATTCCCAATGAGTTGCCTATCTGATTTTTTTTGTGTCTTTTCTGTTTGCAGATCACACCAGGAGTTTTCATCTTCCCTGAACTTATTCATTTCTCAATTTATTTCTTGAGTGATTTCTGGGGTCTATTCTCATATTTTAAAACTTCCAACTTCATAAATTTAAGTTGCTTTGCTGAGTTGAGAACAGACACATGTATGGATGTCATTATTAAGGTGAGAAGTCCTCTAATTACATTTTTGATGTATCTAGAAGTTCACAAAACATTTTGGACATCAGACGATAACACAGCTTTGCTCAATAGCAGTCCTTTAGCTGGGGATCACAGTGTTTGAGAGAGCAGGCAGAGTTCTTGGTGCTCATAATGATGCTGGAGAAAGGGAAAATCATACATACAGAGAGCCATGCTTGTACAGTCTCTGGTATAGTGAAAGGTCAGCCTTTCCATCACGACACCCAGCACCATCATTTTTGGCAGCAGGTCAATTCTTGCTAAGCTACTGAAACAGACAAATTAACCTGAGCTTAAAGCAGAGAGGGCTAATGATCATCAAGCACAAACATGCACTTAAACACCACCACACAGAGGATTGACAGCTATGAAGTGAAGGAACTCCGTAATTTCACAGTGATTCTGTGTCAACTGTGCTGTTTCTTTCCATCAGGAAGTTCAAAAGTAAGTTCAAAAGGCAGAGAAAAGAGAAGGAGCCCTAAAAAAAGCTTGGATGTTGGAAATCAATAGAAATTAGAGGAGAAGGGAGAAGAGAGATGTCATTTTTAAGTAGTTTAATGTTCTGGCATTTGCATTGCCTATTGATTAGAAAGTGCAAAAAATGCAGACAAGGATAGAGGGGCTGATAACAGGAAAATCAATGGCTTCTTTATAGGAGTCATTCCATAGTAGTGAAGGAAATTTGCTGTTCTGCAGAAATCACACCAGCTGGGAGTGAGCTGGCACGATCTCCTATTCCCAAAGGAGGAGAATGTCCAAGCATTTCACCTCCCACCTACCTCTCATTAGCTTGTGCTGCTCCTGAGCCCTGTGGAGCGAGGAGAGAGGAAAAAGCCCAGTTCTATTCCTAGGCCTGTTGTCAATGTGTTAGCTGGCCCTAGGCCATCATTTCTGTAAAAGAAATTCGATGATACCTCTTCCTGCTACCTAAGTGTTGCGCAGCCCAATTAGTGAATGCTTGCATGGTACTTTGAATATCCCCAACTGTGGAACCAGCAGCTGTTACTATAAATACTCTGCTGAGCACTGAGGACCACACTGTTACACTGGAGCTGAGGAAAACCTCATACTGTGTGATCTGTTTAAGAGCTGCTGTATTTATTTTACTGTGTACTTCGACATAGGCAAGGGGCTAACAAGACAGCCTGGTTAGATACAGCAGGTTTCTGTCATTCCATCAAAGTAACTTCACCTTGACACTGTCCATAGCCTGATGGAGGCCAGCATCAGGGTCCTTGACAGCTGGGCCATATTATCATACTTTTCTGATGAATGTGAAAACAGGACATATGGAAGACACTTTCTTTCTAAACCAAGGACACATGCATGAGTGACCATAACAAACGAAGGGATCAAATACCTACATTGTCTGCAGAACACACAGAGATGCAAATTACTATACTCTGCATCAAGGATACATCCAGCTTTCAGAGAAACCTCAGAGATGTCAACAACTTCCATTGCTCTTTGACTTTGTCACCCTGGCTTATTATTATTAATATTGCACTAAATCTGATGGGATTCAGGCATTCAATAACAGAGCAAGAACAAGGCAAAGCCCCTGAATGGCCAGTGTCCAAGATACCTTGCAAACAACATTTGTAAGCTATCCTGGGCATCTGACAACACATGTCTACAATTGTGCTGACTCAACAAACTGCCTTGACAAGAAACTGAGTGATCCCTTCACTAATTGACTCATTAGTAGAGATAGAGAGGCATCCAGATCATGACTCATGCACTCTGAGACACCTCACCTGGGATAAAATGAACATGACCTAGAAACACTTTATCCCTGTTGCTGTTGATGCCTACAGCAGTGCAGTATGACGCCACCCAGCACGTCAACACAACATTATCTGTATATTTTTGTCTGGAAGTGGTGCAATCTCTAGATAAAACAGGAGACATTCAGACTGACATACCTCTGCTTGCAAACAAATGGCTCATTATAGCAGCTAGCAACTGATACTGAGAGCAAAAACATCTAAACTAGCAGCAGCCATTGCTTCATGATCTTTTTACAGCTCCCACAGTTCCTTCCCATGCAAATTTGTTTCCCTGGAAAAATCAGAAGCAATTTGACTCTTGCTGAAGCATTCAGTCACCATTGAGTGCTTCAGCAAGTCCATGCAGAATGTGATGTGGCAAACACTGGTGTTAATAGAGGGAGGGAAAGA
>NW_008239056.1:1244457-1250957 GCF_000691975.1 Corvus brachyrhynchos | reverse complement strand
GACACTGTCCATCAGCAGCCCATAAGCACAGCCAAGGACTGACAGGCCCTGCCAGCCAGAGCACTCACCAGGTTGACGAAATCCTGGTAGCAGATCCTCCCCTCAGAGTTGCTGTCTGCCAGGGCTAGCAGGACCTCCAGCTTGTGGGGATCCAGCTCCGAGCTGTGTCTCTGGAGAAGGGAGCGAAACTTCTCAGTGCTGATGTAGCCAGTGTTGTCAGGATCGAACTGGGATAGGAGGGGAAAGTGCCACAATTAACAATTCCATGTTACACACAACTCTGTTCTCCTATGCATTCATCACCCGCTGCACACCCACAGGGACCCAGGGGCTGCTCTAGGCTTTGGTGACACTGCCCTGCAATCACCCAGGGGCTGGAAAGCACCCTGCTGCAGAGTGGGGTGAGTCCAGGCACCATCATCCACACCACCATCCCGTCTCCACCCAAGCTTCAGCTATGTCAGCTCCCTTCACCTTCCTTCCCTCTGCATCATCATTTCCCTTGTCTATTTTTTATGTCTCTTTCTATCTGGAACATCAAGTAAACCAGTGATGCAGTTTGTGAGATAAAATGCACTGAAAACAGCTTTACTTCTCTATTTCCTAACACAATTGCACCACAGGAGTATGCCATCCCTCCTCAAGCCCTTTCTGTGCTCAGTGTTTCTGACAGTCACCTTTCCAGATCACCTCTACATATGCCTTCACTATGGTAAGTGCTTTCACTGCTGAAGAGCTATTTTAAGACACTTGGGAAAGAAAATCTTTGGACAGGAAGCAAAGCAGATGAACACCATGTCAAACTAAAAGTGACAAGGCAGCCACATACCATTTTGAGAATGTAAACCAGAGTCATTAGAAGGAAAGTCCCAGATGAGACATGGAGTGAATCCCACTCTGACCAAAAACATCACTGTTTTCCCTCAGCCTAAGTGGCTAATCTCCTAAAAATGCCACTGATGAAAAGAGACACCTTTACAAAGCTGTCCAAACTTATGACTGATCCAGTGGCCTCTAGGGCACTCTGTGAGGGGCTGCCAGCTCACAGGGCACAGCCCCAGCCCTGACAAAGCCCGTGCTGGCACCATGCCGAGCATGTTTCTTATGTGCTTGGAAAACTAGTGGCTGCAAGCTGCCAGACCAGCCTGCACTAGCCTTGGTGCAGTCTGATCTCTACCAGTTCTCTGTTGCTGGGAGATTTTGCCTTTGATTTCCCAAACTTGGCTGTGAGAATCCTGGTGCTTGCTGGCCTCCTTTTGTAGATAATGATATCAAGCTTGTTGGCTGGATTGAATGGCTGTCAGGGGGCAGGCTGGTCAGGAGGGAGTCTTTTCATGGAAACATTTGGGACATAATAGGGCCTTGGCAGAGCCAAAAAGGTCCTGACAATCCTCGGTCTTTCCTAATGGAGAACAAAAGTTGAACAGGCGCCTGGCCTTCTATCAGACATGGTGGAGTAAAGGCTGCCTTGGCAAGGGAGGAGGTGGGAAGGAGGATGTGGCAGAGGATGCAGCCTGCCAGCAGCAGGGCTAGCATGGCTCTGCAGTGAGCAGAACAGCTGTAAAACAGATCAGCCTCAGGCATGGGCAGCTTGTTTGGAGGCTGCAGTGCCCATGTGCGAGGATCTGGCTCCATCTCCTTCTGGCCCGAGCACCTTTGTACCACTGCTCTGCTCTCCCCAGCTGCTTGACTGAGGAGGAGCTGCCTAACCTGAGGAGGGGAGGACACAGCTCCTTGCTGGAGTAGGGCTGTCTGCCTTTTGTCAAAGCAGCAGCCTCTCTGTGAGGAAGCTGCTGGGGCAAGTGGATTACACAAAACAAGATAAACCAAGTGACCTGTGGACAGTCAGAGCTGGGCACTCTCTCCCGTTCTCTGCCAAAGGTTGTCCTGCCCTTGTGAGGTGGCCTGGATGTACCTCCCTGACAGCTGGCACTCAGAGCCAAAGGTGGATTTCATCAGCTGTTTAGTGCTAAACAAAAGCTTAATATTAATCCCTGGAGAAGCTTAGCTCCTCTACTCTGGCCCACTCTGATGCTTTGAGTTAACAGATCAAACTCTAAAACCAACCCCAAACGTCAGGGTTTCTGCACTTGGGCCCAGCTCTGATGAGTTTTGGCTCTTGCTGTGACTCTCAGGCCAGCCTGTTTGTGGTACCCAGTCCCAGACATATACCCAGGAAACGAAGTATTATTAGCACAGTACCTGAGATGACCTTTCTCAAGGGGAATTTGTAGGCGCTGGGAGATGAGTCATTCAGTGAATGAATCTAAGATCTACAACCCCATAGATACTGCTCTGTTCATCCCTGTTTCCCAAGAACATTTGACCTAAACAACATCGTACTTAACTGCACCACTTTAACTGTATCTTGATATTTAAAATGTCAGAACCTAGCTTGTCTAAGACAAAACTATTTACTCCTTGAAGGCTTAAGTACCTCCCTACTTTGAGGGCCAGGGTCAGCACCCAAAGTGTGGGACTCTCCCCACGCTATGTGCTCACTGTTTGACTTTGTAGGAAAGACTAAGGGCTGCAGCCACATGGGACATGAGTATTCCTTCAAAGGGCAGATGAGTTACAGAACTGAAGCACACAGGCCTCCAGAGCACAGAAGAGCTGATGAGATCACAACCCACTTTTCCCAGACTTTGTTCTGCTTTAAAGCCTTTCAAAAAGAAGCATTTTATAACCAAGAACAGAAATTACACAACAGCTTCAGAGCTTCAGACCAGCCCACAAGGACACACTAATGACTTCAGACTCACTGGTGCTAGAGCTGATACATCCTGTCACTCAGGATGCTGCTATCAGTGGTTGCTGGCTTCCAAAGGCACAGCTGAAGCTATATCTGTCTGGTGGCTACAAGGGAATCCACTCCAAGGATACTTCTTTCTCACACCAACAGGCACCAGCATTCCTCCTTCAGCTCACAGTCTTGCTGCTTGCTCCACAAAAATCAAAGCAGTGGCAGAAGGTAGCTGGTGTTTTCTGTAGTGTAATTGGGCTAGGGAATCTCTTCTCCTTCATGTTATTATATATAATTATTTTTTGGCACTATGTTAATGATACTAATTCGAAATAAGTTTGAAGTAAAACAGTGGATTTGAACAACATGAGAGTAAGAGATAAACAATGAACAACTGACATCTGAACTAAAATACCTCAGAGCAGGGTCAGAGCACAGTTTCCACAACCTGGAGCAGAATGTTTTACTGTCAACCCCAGCTGTAAAGAAGTCCTCTTATTTATGTTTAGACAATTTTTAATTGTATAACAATTCTATATAAATAGCATATAAAAATCTCATCTGTCGCCACTCAAAATCTACACAATACTTCAAACACTGTTTCTGCTATCCACAAAAATCAAGTGGTTGAGCAGGTCCTGCATATCCTGTGTCCTACACACGGCAAAACATAAAATCACAGAATGTGCTGAGTTAGAATGGACCCATCAGGATCATCAAGTCTGGCTCCTGGCCCTATGCAGGACAGCCCAAGAATCCCACCATGTGCCTGAGAGCGTTGTCCAAATGCCTCTTGAACTCAAGACAGGCTCGGTGCTGTGACCACTGCCCTGGGGAGCCTGCTTCAGTGCACAACCACCCCTTGATATCCAAACTAAACCTGCCCTGACTCAGCCCTAGCCGTTTCCTTGAGTCCTATCACTGGTCATAAGATCAGTACCTGCCCCTTCACTGCCCCTCATGAGGATGTTGAAGACCACAGTGAGGTCTCTCCTCATTCTCTTCTTCTCCAGGCCAAACAAACCAAGTGACCTCAGCCACTCCTCACACAGCTTCCCCTCAAGACCCTGCATCATCCTTGTGGCCTCCTTTGGACACTCTCTAATAGCTTCATGTCTTTTTTATAACGTGATGCCCAAAACTGCACACAGCACTCCAGGTGACACTGCACCAGTGCAAAAACATGTGACAGCAGACTCAAAACACTCAGGTCCATCAATTATAAAAGAGGCAACTGACCTTTGCTAGCTGCTTCATGCATTTATCCATGACGATCTCCTTCAGGGCCAATTGTCCCACAAGCCCAGCCGAGCACCAGGGTCTCACCCGAGGACAGACAGCAGGGCTGTCTCACCCTGGAGGCAGCAGCAGGGGCGTGCTGGGCCTGACTCCAGCCCCACTGGGAGCAAAGCTCCCACAGCACAGGTGCCTTCCCTCAGCACAGTTCCTTCTGCCTGACCACACACTTGGGCAGACAAGTGATCAGGGATGAGGAAGCCGTTTGCCCCCCCTCATCCCCCCAGACAACAGGACACTAATGGCTATTTCATGCAAGGTTTTCTCTACATTTCAATGACAATCACCCTTAACTCCCTTGATCCTCAACCAGGCTCTTAACCAAAAATGTAAATATGTTAATGACCGTAGCAGCCATCTGACCCAGGATCTTAATTCCCTGGCCCAAAACAAGCTGTTTTTCTCCTGTTTCTTCTTTATATTGGAGGAGACACACCACAAACTAAAGGTCCCACAGCAAAACTACAAGACAAAAATAAGGTGAGGGGGCCTCATAAACTGTGATGAAAATAGAAATTCACTTGAGGAAAGAAAATGAAATCTCTAATTGTTCCTCTTCTTTAATTAAAGACACATCAGCCACGGCTGAGTGAGCAAGTAGGGTGGAGGCTGGTGCTGCAGACAGACAATGGGTATCTTGGGAAAACTCAGACATTTCACAGAGTGCAGCCAGCTGCTCCTCTCCCCATGGCAAACAGCCCTCAGGGGCATCAGAGCAGCTGGAGAGTCAACAGCTGAACTGGGTACAACAGGAGGATCCTTGGCTGGCTTTGGGATTGCAGGAACAGAGTTAGCTACCACCCATAGTTTCCTTGTTGAAGGGCTTTGTCTTTGCATCACCCAAGCCACAAGTTGTCTTTCCAGCGGGCAAGGTTCCAAGCAACTTCATCTAATTTGGAAATTGGCCTTGAGTTGGACCAGTTCCTTAAAATCTAAATCATTCTAAGGTTGGGTGCTGGAGAGACTGGCCTGGTAGTATCAGGCCTCCTGGCACTGACCCCAGCTCTGCTCCAGACTAGGAGATTCTAGAAAGAAATTGCTCTAAGCTTTAGCTTCTCCTCCCTATTATATAGAAATGACAACTCCTAATTCATTTCCCACCAGAAAGGAGCTCTCAATAGTTGGCCTGTCTCTTATTTAAATGTAGGCCCTTTTCCACTGGAAAGGGGGAGTGAATTGCATGCAACATCTTTTCATCACCAAGGATTTCAGAAACCACTCTGAGCTTTGCTGGATGGAACTCAGACTGTTAGGTGGCATAGCCTCTGCAATCTAGGGATGCATAATGATCCTGCTCTCTCTTCCAAAGGTGAGAGGTGAAACCCTGAGAGAAGAAACCCTGATCCAGCAGAGAGGAAGGCCAGTCAGAGGTAAATGCATATCCCTCCACCTTGAAATACAGCTTCCCAGCATTTAAAGTCACCTCATCTGAGTTGCCTGAACGCATGTGGTAAAACATTAGTGCTGGCTCCAGTGACGCACACGTGCCTCCCCTGTAAATAATGAATTTACTCACTGTTGCAATAAGAAGTGACGCAGATTCCCCAGACAGGTGCAAAGGAGAGCCACTTTATTGCAAAAACCCAGCTTTTTAAAGCAGTTAGCTGGTTATCAGTTTACATAGTTTTAAGGCATAACAAACATAATTCAACCAATGAACATACACCATGATGTGGGCACGTGGCAGTCACGCAGCATGTTTTTCTACCCCTAATTCAGCTGAGTCTCTTTCCCACAGTCCTTTTCTACTTAACCAAATGTAGCAGGTTGAGTTCGAAACCAGGCAGAAACACCAATTAAATGGAGTGGTTTTGGTTCAAAATATTCATTACTTACTTATTTTCTTTCTGTGAGATAAGAATTAGGAGAAAAGCAAAGCAGGCACAAACCTTAAACAGTTGCAGTACAATGAAAGAGTTTTATTACTAATAGAATTAAAAGTAAAGAGAAAATAACAAAACAAAATTAAAGCAAATCCCCTCCCCCCTCCAGCACTTCTCTTTTACCCAGCTCACACAAGGGATAACAGAACATGGGATGTTAGTCAGTGTTCCAGTTCTTGAAAAGTCTCTCTCTTATGCTTAAGGAAAAAAGGGTTTTCCTTCAGTTGCACGTGGTTCCCAAACTGCCACCAATAGCAGACCCGCCCGGAAACAAACAGTCTGCTGTGTGTAGAACATCTCTCCCATGAAAAATCTCAGAGTTCCTTCACACTACAAAACATGGGCCATCACATGGGGTTATTAATCTTTTTAAGGATAAGTTATTTTGGCCTGCACACAAAGGCTTTTCTTCGCCACAAGTCTCTAACAGCCTCTTACTACTTCTATATAGCCTGGCACAGGCATTCTTCACAATCTTCACAGGCACACGAAGATACTCCATCCCCCCATGTTCTTCAAATGGATTAAAGAGACAAACAGTTTGT
The DNA here is from genome assembly GCF_000691975.1 of Corvus brachyrhynchos. Lineage (NCBI taxonomy): Eukaryota > Metazoa > Chordata > Aves > Passeriformes > Corvidae > Corvus > Corvus brachyrhynchos. The sequence continues at coordinate 1,244,487 of NW_008239056.1, read as the reverse complement.
GGTATTACAGTTTCTTACCACGGCATGCAA
>NW_008239056.1:1242715-1244359 GCF_000691975.1 Corvus brachyrhynchos | reverse complement strand
TCAGCACGAAGTGTGCTGGCTGCAGACAGGAGGCTCTGCCGGCTCCCGTTGACTCCGCCGGCTCCGCGTGGAGAGGAGAGGGACCCGCCTGTCCCCAGAAGCCACACTGGATGGGTTTAGCTGTGAGCAGTCCATGGCTGGTGTGAGCTGCCTGCGGCTCTGGGACAGTCCCCCCCAGCGACCCAGGGTCCGTGCCGCAGTGTTTGGAAAGGGGGAAAGGGGCAGTAGCCCCGGCGCGGCCCGGCGGGGCCGGGAGGCTCAGAGCTCCCCCACCTCCCAGCAGGCGACCTCCGACAAGAAGGGGCAGTCCCACCTTTCTGTGCGGTTTAAGTATGTAAATTGTGAGAAGCGTAATTGGTCTTAAAGACTGTCCATCAACTCAGGGTCAACCCAACACACCAAAGTAACAGCCCTGAGCCATGATTTTACAAAGGCAACAAGGCCTTCATTTTATAAGGTTTTAGCTATATGCAACAACTCACCACTGCCCAGACAATATAAAGTGATTAAGGGCTGTCTAGCAGTACTTTTAAGGCATGTTAGATTGCTTTGACCTGAGGTGAACCCAAGGGCTAGAAACATCACCCAGCTCTCAAAAGCCAGATTGCTTTTAAGCACAGAGGATATTCCCTCACCAAGCAGTGCTCCCAGACAGACCTGCTCCCAGGAAAGCTGCAGTGAGAGCACGGAGCTGCCCAGCTCAGCACTCACCTAGGCCAGGAGGCATTCCAGAGAAGGGGGCCTGTCACCTGGATTTGGGTAAGAGTGTCTCAGCATGCAACACATGGCAAAGTGGAGATGGAGGGGGCTGGTATAAGATTCCCTTTTCCCTGAAGAGCAGAGTAGTCTGAAAGACCAGGTTCAAAGCTAGTTGGCCAATATATAGAGGCATTTCTGTTCTAATTTATTTCTCCTATTGTCTTAGGCATAAAGACAAGGAAGGAATCTACATTACTACCATCTGTTGTTACCTTCTGCAGAAGCACTTCATCTAAGCAGACAGCGGAAGCACAGCTTCAACAAGAATGAGAGAATCAAAAGATTCACTCAGTTTTGAGGTAGACAGGAAAGAGGGCTTGGGACTAGATTTGATTTCAGTATTGCCAAGAGTCCTGAAGGGAGCCCAGAGACTTGTGTGGTGTTGTGACCTCCCAATTTACAGGGCACAAGCACCACACCTGTGTTTGTGTGATCCAGCACAGCTGGATGATGGCTGCAATGGCAAAGGGCAATTGCCAAGCCACCAGGCCAAGAAGCACTCTGAACAGAGGTGGCCTTCTGAGGTTTCAGGTACAGAAACCTATCAAACTTTCCAAAGCTGGACACCACACTGAACTCCTTGACTCTACAGAGGTCACACCCCTGGTCCATAATCACCTGTCTTGGTTTGAAAGACAGGTGTTTGCTAAGGAAGGCAGGAGCCTCCCTTGGAATGGCAGATGCGACTCCTCTTTCCTCTGAGTTACTATAATTTTGAAATCAAGGGGCTTTTAGGCAAAGATATGGGAAATAGGAATAACAGTTCTTTACTATTATATATCCATATGTGTATAACCAGTCAAACAAACAGCAATAACCATGGCAGTAACAGCAAACAATCACAAACCCAGTGCCAGCCTTCTCAGCTGTCAGGCCCTTTCCCTC
>NW_008239056.1:1230157-1242560 GCF_000691975.1 Corvus brachyrhynchos | reverse complement strand
CCCCGGCTGGACCCTCGGGAACGGCAGGCTGGAACGGCAGGGATGAGCACAAATCCCGGGTGGCAGACGCGATGTATCCAAACGGGGTACCCCCCGGATGTCTGGGCAGGCAGGGCGAGCACGGCTACAACGTAGTGAAGGCTCGAAGCAGCAGCGGGGCAGGGCGGCCACGGCCTGGCTCCGAGCGGGGCAGGGAAGGTGGGCTTGGGATCCCAAGGTTTCTCTGGCAGAAGGAAAAGCAGCTGAAGAAGCAGCCTCCCTCTCCGTCCAAATGCCGGGAACTGATTGTCCACACACCCAGGTGAAACAAAAGAGTAGCCAGTGGGTAGGTCTTTTATTTTTCTGAAGTACCCAGCAATTTGTCCCCCTAGCAACACGTATTAGGAAAATTCCTTTAACAGAAAAAAAACCTAAGAGAACTCCTAAAACCCCAACACCACCATAGGCCAAGCAAATCCTAAATTTGGAAATCCCAGTAATTTCTGACCCACAGCTTGCAGGGGAAGCCTATCATGCTCAGCCAGGTATCCAAATTCATGTTTCTGTCTCCATGCTAATTTTTAATACAACTCTCTTTCTTATCCTTCCTCTGCCTGTGGATTTCTTGCTGCAAGTCCTTGCTAAGACACTGTGAGATGACAGAGCTGAGAGGCACTTACATGACCCACTGAGTGGACTTTCAGTCCTCGGCCACCTCCACATCCCACCACTCTGAGTGATCCCACTGCCTCTCTCCAAATCAGCCTCCTGGCAGAATACTTCCAGAAATCAGCCTCCTGGGCGGGGCGGGCTGCAATGTAGCGAAGGCTCGAAGCAATGGCGGGGGCAGGGCGGCCACGGCCCGGCTTCCAGTGGGGCAGGGAAGGTGGGCTTGGGATCCCGGGGTTTCTCTGGCAGAAGCAAAAGCAGCCGAAGAAAGCAGCCTCTCTGTCTGTCCAAACGCCGGGAACTGATTGTCCACACACCCAGGTGAAACAAAAGAGTAGCCAGTGGGTAGGTCTTTTATTTTTCTGAAGTACCCAGCAATTTGTCCCCCTAGCAACACGTATTAGGAAAATTCCTTTAACAGAAAAAAAACCTAAGAGAACTCCTAAAACCCCAACACCACCATAGGCCAAGCAAATCCTAAATTTGGAAATCCCAGTAATTTCTGACCCACAGCTTGCAGGGGAAGCCTATCATGCTCAGCCAGGTATCCAAATTCATGTTTCTGTCTCCATGCTAATTTTTAATACAACTCTCTTTCTTATCCTTCCTCTGCCTGTGGATTTCTTGCTGCAAGTCCTTGCTAAGACACTGTGAGATGACAGAGCTGAGAGGCACTTACATGACCCACTGAGTGGACTTTCAGTCCTCGGCCACCTCCACATCCCACCACTCTGAGTGATCCCACTGCCTCTCTCCAAATCAGCCTCCTGGCAGAATACTTCCAGAAATCAGCCTCTAGTCTCAGCTGGGGAATTGCACACAGTGTTCAAGCCACCCAGAACTAAATTATTCAAAATATACCACTGTACTGGCTTTGAAACCAAAGCCACTCCCCAGAAAGAAGCCAGGGTAAATAGAAGCTCCATTACCAGCAGCACTGACAGGGAAGGAAGTGCAGCACTGAAAGTGAGGGAGATAATTACATGAGTAACGAGACAGCATAGGTGGCAGGAGATGCCCTCCATTATGCCACAAGGCTTAATGCAAAGAGACATGTTTATAGACTGAGCCTTCTCCAACTCTGCTTCTTCCTGTTTTATTATTTATGTCAGTGCATTAAGACAAATGGAAAGAAGCTGAGGCACTCTAAAAAGACGCAGGTGGGTTTTTTTTAGGTGAAAGTATTATTTTTAATCTTGATCCAGCACTGGCCACGTTGCACATTCCTGCATGGGTAGTTGTCCTCAGCCGCAGTAAGACTGGGCAGGCTACGACCCAGACTGGCGAATGATGTATCCGACAGCACCAGCCCAGCTCTGGTGCTATCTCTCATTTCTGGTCCCAACATACTTAATGTATGAATGCCCAATCTCTTGCTCTCCTTTTAGGATTCCTCTAGTTTTTAGGCCTCCACAATCTCCTGAAGCAATGAGTTCTGCAATCTAGATAAAATAAACCCCACTTTTCATCTGGATGGTGTAAGGCATTAAATATCAAAAGCTGAAAACAGCAATATCCATAGTATCATACGACACGTGATACTCTCATTTACCACCACATAATTATTGTTCATGTGGTTTTAGACTTGGCTGACTGGAAAATCTCAAAATTCTGTATTAATATCATCTCTCAGGGCTTCTACATCATGAAGGGACATAACATGTAAGTAATTTCATTCAGATCCAAAATGCAACACACTCTGGGTGAGATGCTGCATTGATTTGGATTACATAACTCAACAGAAAACATAAGCATGCACAGTCAATCTCACAACTGGGAGACAGGCTCTAATCACTATTGCCACAAAGAAAGTAATAATAAAAACCAAAGCGAACCAGAAACTGACACACAACAGTGAGAAGAGCTGTTCAGTGGGGGCTCTATTTCAGGCCAAGTTCCTGCAGTCAGACCCCTGCTTACCCCCAGGTCAGCTAATCATACATAAGATTTCTGTAAAATTCACTGCTGTGGATAATGTCTCCTGTCACAGCTGCATCTATGCTAGTACAGATGAGTAAGATGAATCTTCTCATTCAAAACAGGTTTTTGATCTGATATTATCTGGAAAAAGTTGCATAGGTGGTATCAGTGTGAAAGAGTCAGGGGAGGCGAAATATTTCTGTTCTGTATGTGGACAAAAGCCCAATGAATTATCTCTATCACACGATGATGATGATGCACATTCTGTCCCAGCAGTAACTCTGGAGAATGTTACACAGCAGCTGCTGAAGTTAGTTTTGAATCAGCAGGTCAAGGTAACTTTCATCCAAAAGATTTTAAAAAGTCATTACAAGTACTGATTTTCTGCAAGTCTGGGAAAACTGGAAGAACATCAAGATCTGCTTGCTACCTTTCTTCCAGTTTTGAATCAGCAATGTAGCCCTTCCAACCCTGGCTCCAAAACTCCTGTGCAATCCCAGTGACAGACACCCACCCTGCTCCCTAAACTGCCCGGCATGAATTTAATGTCTTGTTGGTCTAACAGCAACCCACAGCAAAGGAACAGATGACTGGTATTGAGTAACGCATACTTGAAGGAGGACTGGTCTAATATCAGTCAGAATAGGCCACAGAAAACAGATTATGTCCAGTTGATATTATCTGGATGAAAATACAAACTTGGTGCAGATCATAAGACAAGGTTGCTGGGCAGGACTGATTTCTGCAGGGCATCTGATATCACCAGACATCCCTGAGTCTGATGATTTGCTGTGACACAAACATTCAACATGCTGAAATCTGACTATTTGACAGGCCTCAGAAATAAATCTGAGTCATAGAGCCACCATCACATGGCAATGCCACTAATGGGGTCCCACGAGAATTCATTCTTCCTCCTACAGAATTCTCATTAGTGACTTTGGAGCAAACTTACGAAAAGCCTGCATTGTGCTCACAGATGAGTTAAAGCAGCAACTTACTAAGCATGAGCTGGGTCTTTTGGTAAATCTGGGTACTTGGAAACAATACATATGACATTAAAAATAAATAGAAAGACATCCGGACAGAAGCCAAGAATGCCAGCCAGTGTACAGGGTGGGAAATGCCATCTTCAGCAGCTGCCACTCCTGGCAGGGGAAAAAAAAAGCCCTTGCTTGTCATAGTTGAGTGCTCTCAAGGTAACAGTGCCTGCAAAAAAGGAAATGGGACCTGCAGGTTTGTAAATGAGGTGACATTACGTCTTTAGCACTTTTTATTGGTACAGTCTGACTGGCTGCACTAACAGGCTCAATTCATTATCTTATGAAAGGGAAGGTTAAGCAATGACTTGATCGCTGTCCAGAGGAACAGAAATTTGGCAGTACAGGATTGTCCACCAAGAAAAAGGTATAATCACATCTAGGGGATAGAAGTAAAACTGGACAGCTTTAGATTAGAGTAAGTTGATTATTTTTACTATTAACAAGTGAAATGTCTCACTAACTTCACCAGAAGTTTTACAATTGAATGGCAAGTTCTCCTAGGAGATGAGGTATGGTTGAGGTCAAGCAGAAGATCACTCAGAAAACCTTCTTGCCTACATTAGGAGACTAGATGATCCCAGCAGTTCTCTTCTGACCTGAGAGCAAGCTACTAGGGTTCAGAAAAGCTCAAGCTAAACAGATGCATTTAAAGCTCTAGTTAACAAGTGCCATAGCACCTGTGTAGCCAAAAATGACTCACCTATACTGGAATTCAAACCATGCTTCTGGTAAGAGCAACAACCACATAGCAAAACTCCTGCTAAACAGACTGGGAAAGGTATTTAACTCATACTGGTCCTACAACTGGCTTTGCTCAGTCATGGGGACTAGAAGCTATGAAAGACACTCCTCTGCTTTCCAAGCTAAACTGGAGCAGAAGTTTAAGTGAGCCTTGTGAAGAGGAGACAGAGGTACCACGTGATTCCCTGCAATGCCTTGTAGGCACTGGCATTGCACTGCAATGACATAACCATCTCAAAGGTACTACAGACAGGCTGGTTACAAATGCAACCTGGAACTGAGCGCATTCTAACTTCTACCATTTAAACACTTGAGAGCAAGAAATCCTGGTTTGCATCTTTCCAGGGTGATCATAGGAGTTACAGCTGCAGGAAGGAGCCAGACTGCTGGAAGCTGTAGTGGTTTGCATTGTTTCTTAGGTGATCTACCCAAATCATTCCTGGATGACACTGAGACTGCAGGTTCCCTGCATTGAACTGCAATAGTAATTTCTGCAGTGTTTGCACTTTACCAGTGTCTGCTATGTCAAATATGTTTTGGTTTAAGGGTAGAAAAGATTTGTCCAAGTGCCAAAGTTGCAAAACCACAGATCAGAAAAATCAAGCTGCATTTTGGATTCCTATATGCTCTTACCGGGGACAAGAGACAGTGTTCCCAGAGTTCTCTCTGCCACAAGTTTTCAAACAGAAAGAAAATGTGTCTGACATTTTAAAGCAAACCATGACTAAATAAACTCCACAACAGGAATGCAACTAACTTCATAGGAAGAAGTGCTGTTCATGCAGGGTTCCCAGTCCAAGCCTTGTTGGAGCACAGAGTTCTGCCTGCAGGTGACAAGATGCAGGACTGGCCTGGGGCTAGATGTGCCCTGCGAGGGTCAATGTCTCTGTGGGGCCAAAGCACAACGAACGGGGAATCCCTTTTACACACTCACCAGCCTGACAACAAACCACAGCAGGGTTTGAAATCCCACTTTGATACAGTTAGGAGGGGAAAGGGTCCTTCTCAGAGAATTGACAAGTCCTCCCAGAGCCTGGCCCTGCCAGGCAGTATCAGGGGCTCCTTTTAGCCTCATAAGACAGCAGTGGATGGTCCTTTCACAGCCTCCCACACAACAGAGAGCTTGTACTGTCATTCAGACCTGCACACACTCACAGAACTCCCCTCCTTGCCTGTCTCCACGTCATTTCTACCTCCTTTACTGAGCTGATCAGATTTCCCACATGCACAGGGCTCACACAAGCTTTCAGAGCACCTGCTTCCTCTGACAAGCCTGTCCACTCTTCCCAAGCTTTAATACTCCCCTTTTACTTGACCAGACTGACTTGAATACAGTTTAACCATTCAAAGCTGAAGGCCGCCATGGGCATCCAGAGGCCAGCAGACCTTCCACTTTGTTTTCCTGCCACACTGCAACAGAGACCTGCTCCATCAATAGCCTGGGGTGATGTCTGCACACTGCTGGCACTGTGGGAGCTGCAGGGGACCAGGTGCTCAACAAGCTGGGAAATCTTTGGCAGAGACTGTGGTCCATATTTCCTGTGTCTGCATCACAAGCATAGGGTTGTGGCTGCCTTGAGACACAGAAACAAAGTCCTGGCTAATGCAATTCACAAGCTCTGTTTCCTGGGGAACACTTCAAACACACATTCGAGCTCAGAGATGGGTTGACAAAACTAATACAGCCTCCAAGTAGATGATTTAAAAGAAGGAAGCAGAGAAGACACAGGCAACAACCATAATTACAGAGCCAGCATAATTAAGAGAATTCATGTCATGTTCCTTGAGAATGAGGAAATCCAAACAACCTCCCGAAGAGTCACCTGAGAGCTGCAACTGCTGCAAACAAAGGGGAAACAAGCCAGGAGGGAGAGACAGAAAGACCAGACTGAACAGAAAGGTTAGGAAATTGCAATACTCTTCCTGTTCATGCACCATGCTGCATCTCCAGAAGTGGGGGGAAAAGAAATCTTCTCACCTGCAGGGTAACTAGAGAGACAAATCCACCCAAAACAGTCCTTACCAGGCTTCCACTGAGGATTAATTAGCTCATCAGTTGGGGCCAACTTCTAGCAGATCATCCTCACAGAGCACACTGCAGACTGCTGAGCTTTGGATAGTCATGGAGAAGGGAGTGCAAAGACACAAAAGGAGGACTGTGGAAGGGGCAGGAGGAGAGGGCAGCCCAGAGTGGCTGAGGGGAAGCCCCAATGAATGGAGAAAGGAAAGCAGGGAGGTGGATAAGCAAGAGGTGATGAATGGTAGGGAGGGCATGGAAGTTCTACACAGGGCAGAGAGCAAAGACAGACCTTGAATGGGGAAGACTGAAAGGTGCCGCTTGAATGCAAGGGGAAAGAGGGAGGAGAAATGAGGCAGGGAGAGAGCTGAGCAGCACAAAATGAAATAGTGCAGACAGAACAGCTTCCCACATGGACTTGACAAGGCCTTAGAGAGACAGACAAGTAAAACAGCATGAACTCTAATCCGGGAGCAGAAAAGCTGCCTCAAGCAGACAGTGCTACCATCGTCTGTCCCTGTATAATCCCTCCCCATCGGGCACCTCCTTTGCTCCCAGCCAACAAATTCTCATGAACCCAGAGCAAATCAAACAGCAGCCACCAAAGGTCAGACTGCCCCCATCAAAGGGAGCTGTAGCAAAACTGAACCAGTGACATGGAAACGGCCGATAGGATAAAGCACCAGGATAATTACAAGCAGCAGCCCGAGAGATGCAAGTGTAACACTGCTCGAAGGGTGGGACAAGATGCAGTTTATATGCATGATATTATTTATCAGCAGTGTTATTTTCAGGGGTTTTCTTCCACTTATGAAGCAAGGACAAATTTTTTCAAAACAAAACTTTCTAAGCAAAGAGATTTCCTGAGATTTCAATCATGCCAAGACTTTCCTGAGAATTTACCTTAGATTTGAACATTGATTGTTTAGAAGTTCCTTCAGATTCTAAAAGGCCAAAGCACTGGATATTGCCATTTTCAAAATGTTCCCTTAAAAATTGTCATTTATATTCCTATTCAGAGTGCCCAGATGGTTCAGCTCAAATCAAATTAAATATTTTTCTAGAAAAGAAACAAACAGTGTTTTCCCCAGCCTTTAGGTGAATTTCAAACAAAACTCTCTGTATCATTATTCATCCACCTCCTCCCTTTGCACAGCTGGGGAAAACAAAGCATTTAAAAAGGGCACATCTTATTACTTCAACCTCACTGGCAGAGCTGAAAACTGGATGCCCTCCCATCCTTTTTGGGTGGGCAATGTCTCTGTTTTCCTCCTAGGTCTATCAGTCCAGTCACCCCTGCATGAACATGTGCCAAAGCTGTTTTCCCAAAGCAAAGCAAAAGACACAGTGACTCAGCTTAAAAGGGATAGTGTAAGGCCTTAAATCATAGTATTTCACTTCATATTTGTTAGGAACAACCATTTAAAAGCTAATTTCAGTATCTGGAGCACATGTTTTGCTTGCTCATAAATAGACTCCACTAACACATAAGCTAAAATGAGAGGTCATAGAAACATCGTAGAAGGCAGGACACTCCCTGCAAAAACAAACACAATGGAAAGAAACCACATTTAAATCTAAGATTTGACCCTATTTTGCCTTTTCAACACATCGGGGAAGTCAAACATACAAACTGGCTTTTAAAGGGTTGCTAGAGGAACCATGAGGACCCCATCTGTGCCTCAACTTGAGACTCTGTTCTGCCCCTTCTTTTTTGATGTTCCTTGCACCAAGCAAACGTAACAATACCAATGTGGGTAATTTCAGGCAAAAAATGTGAGTGTCCTGGAGTCAGAGCACAAGCAGCATCTCATCTGAGAAAACACATAAGGATTTCTTTCCCTTCTCCATGTCCTGCCAAAGAAAGAACAAAGGAATTCCTGAGAAATCTGGGCTGGATCATCAATCCCTCTCAGAGAGATCCAAAAATATAAGGGCAGAGACTTGGGATCTGGTTGTTAATAATCAGGTCTCTAGGACATTGTACATTTTGAAATAATAATTTGTGCTCTTTATGATTCACAGTGGTACCAGCTCATAAAGAGTTCCACTTTTGAACTGGGAAACAGGCAAAGTAATTCACCCAAGTAATTATCAAATTATGAATTACCAAAGTAATTTGCAGAGAGACAAAGTAACTCACCCAAGGATACAAGAGGCTTAAAGAACTACTGTAGCTGAGATGAGCTGCCTGTGCTCCAGACACCTCCATGACACACTCCCGTATTAACACCTAATAACTAACTAATAAAAATTCAAAACTGCCAGATACAAGAGGGGGGATTTTGAAGGAGTGGGTAAGATGGAGCAAAGGTCAAAGCATCTCCATGAAGCACGCTAAGCTTGGTGATATCCACAAGCAACAAGGAAAGATAGCCAAGAGTGAAAGTCTCTCCTGGAAGCAGCAAGGAGATGAACACATGGATGTGGGTCTGTGCAGGCACACACACAGCAGGGGCAGGGGGACGGAAAGGCTGCTCTACCAAAGCTCACAAGCTTGAACACTGCAGCTTCACAGGCCAGTTGAGCCCAGAAGAACCATTACTGCAACCAGAAGAGTGTTTTGGGTTTCCAGCTGCCAGCCTGGGCATAGGGAGATCATGTTACATGTGGCAATTGCGGGGGGGTAGGGGGGGAGGGGAAGGGAGAGGAAATATGAATCATTCTCAATCCAGTGAAAGGAGCAAGAGCTGTGCAGCTGCTGCAGTGCAAGCAAGTCCTACCAGCACTTAGCTATTGTTTTGAGTCAAGAGATCATAGCATTTCATAGCTTCCTGACTTCTGCTCCATCCCAGCTGCTTTCCTCTTGCTTTAGTACCTGCCTGCAGGAACAGCTAGCTTTCTGGAAAAAATCCAGACACAAGGAGGAGAGGTTACATGTGCCTGAGGGAAGCAACAACACACAGCAGATCACTGCTTAGTCTAGAAGCATTCAAGAAGGGTCAACACCTACCAACAAAAAAATAGATAAATACACACATACACGCTGTGCAGGGGAAGGATTTACTCATATGGGACAGCCAGAAGCTCAGGTGTGCTTGGGGTACCTGGAATCTGCATCTCCGGGAAGCTGGCAGCTGTTACATCTGAATCAGACGTGGTCAGGAACTTGCAGTGCCTGAGATCTGACAAGTTATCCTCCTTCCACGAAGGGCTGCTGTAGCACCTGTGCTGTTAGGGATCAAAACAGCCCCCCTCTCCCCATCCCGCATCCAGCCTGGGTACTCCAGTTCTTTCCTGCTTCCCAAATCACAGTGTCCCATATCAGACAGCCGAGGCAATGCCCCTACCACAGGCTGGTCAATCTTCTTATGCAAATGAAATTAGGGTAATTGGGACAGTTACAATGAGTCCCTGACAATGTTTGCCTTTGTGCACACCAGTGGTAAATATAGACTGAGCTGCTTTCTAAGGATGGGGTGAGAGGAGAGCTACACCCAGGGACAGCAGCTCAGCTTCTCACAGGGATGATGAGGAAGTAAGCGCTGTTTTAAACACAAGAATGCTCTCAAAAATGTGGACCTGACAGCAAGGAAAGAGGCAGATGCTGCAAATAAAAGTCACTGGCTGGAAGTCTCAGAAATCCTCAGGGAAGCATAGCCACTGTGGCAGGTCTGTGGAACTGTCCCCTTGCATTCCAACCCTCCTTCCACAGACAGAACACTTCCAGAGCATTCATCCCACTAAGGATCTCAGCCCACAAGAGGCAGAGCTCCCACCAGAGCCACAAGTTGACATGGCACAAACACCCCAGCCAGAGCAATTGCTGACAGTCTCCAGGCTGCAAGAGCACAGTGACTGGTCAGGCTCAGTCACTTCTGCACTGACAGCTTTGCTTCAGCCCCATGAATCTCATCTATAAGCTCTACTTTTGTTGTAGCCCTCCAGGGCCCATTGCAGCAGCAGTGGAAGAAACCTAAACAAAAAGCAATTGCCCCCTGAAATCCTGTCATGCAAACAAGACTCTTCCCACCCATTGCCACCAGGCCTGAATGGAAAGGGACTGAACACCTCCCACCCACCCCCGCCTGGTGGTCTTTTTGTCTCGTGACCTTACTCACACAAACACAACCCCACAACAATCAGACAGGCAACATAATGCGCCAGCACTGGCTTTCCCAGCCCTTCAAGGCAAGCTGGGTAGGGAAGGGGGGAGAGCTGGGGAGAGCTGAAAGGAGCTAGGGATGAAGAACAGATAAGATGGGCAAGGAAATACCAAGCAGTGTTTTAATTTCTACTTGTACAGTCCCATGAGCCGGGATAAAAATAATTTTAACGAAAGAAACAAAAGAAATGTCATCTCAAATGGCTTAAAAGGGACATGGGAATAGCAGCCAGTATTTTAATACCTAAATAAATAAATAAATCCAAAAATGCTTCTAAACCCTGAGAACACCTCTTGACATTCCCTTCAAGAAGCCAACAAAACTGAGCCCCTTCGGTGCAAACTCTGCTGGTTTTACTTGGCTATCTTTGAAATTTAAAGTCTGAGATGAAGTAGATACAAAGGTTTCCCTCTAGACTGGGACAAGACTTTTTGCAACTGCAGCAAAGCTGCTGTAGCACATGGAACACATGGAAAAACACACATGGAAACCCTCGCTGGTGTGATAGCTTCAAAGCACAGAAACTTTCTGCCAGTCTGCCCTGAACATGGAAAAAAAGAGTCATCACCTGTGCTACTGACAGCCAGGAGCAATTGTGCCTCCAGGCCCCAGGTTGCCCCTGCAAGGTAACAGATACCTTTTGGTTACTGCAGGACACATACCACCTTTGGGAAAGAGCAACAAGGCTTTCCAAAAGGCTTCTCAGGAGCAGACCAGGAGACCAACCAGGTAAGGGGAAACTCCTAACCTTCTGAAATGCCATGGGATACTCCCATGCTCCCTGTGCAGACACAGGAAAAAATACAGACTCCACAGGAAAGCAAAGCCGAGAAAACAAAATTAAATACAATCTCTCAGAGCCTGGACTCAGTGGGCTTAGCAGGGCCCTCGGCTGTGCTTCAGGGCACTGGAAATACATACCAAGTACCTTTACAAGAAAAGGAGGCTGCGCTTTTGCCACAAACTGAGATCTGTGTCCCATGAAATCCTGGCAGCTGAGGCAGTGGCAGAAAGCAAAGCCACAGGAAAGCACTTGTGTGATTTACAGACACATTAACCACCTGGGGAGCATGACACAGTAAGAAATGACTTCTCAGCTCCTCCTGCCAGCCCCCCCCCACTATGCTATTGTCGTTATCACAGCCTTGATTAAAGCCCTGTGACCACACGCTGGAAACCACCTGACCAGGTGTGAAATCACCGCCATGGGATGGTGCAGCTGATGTAAACAGACAGAAAGTCTCCTCGAAGGCCATGTGCAGCAGCTGTGTGCAGGAGGCCTCTCCCAAACCCAGACCAGATCATATCTGGCCTGACATACTGGTCAGAGGTCATGGAGCTGCAACTGACCCTTGCCCATGTCCAGATATGAACTGGAGTAACTGGAAGAGCACCAGCACCAAGCTTGCACACAACTGGCAAACTTCCCACAGCACGGATACTGTCTCCTGTCAATCCACTCCAGCCTTAATCCTTCATGGAAAGATCCCATCAGCACTGTGCTGTTGCTGCCTGTTTTGAGCTTCCCCTCCCCCCTCCCAAAGACATGTGCTCTGAGCTCCTTTGTTCCAAGCGCGGGCAAAGCCAAATGTAACTCAGACTCTTCAGCAGTGTCTGATTGGCCGCTCACCCCGGGTCCGCCCCCAGTCCTCCCCTTTCCCCTTCTCCTAATAAAAGATGGTCGAGGGGAGGCAAACGCTCTCTCTCAGCTCAGCTACTTTCCTGTAAACATCTCTGGTCGTCTGTCTCATTTGAAAGCTTCTAACTGCGGGGAATTGAGTGAGCAGGGAGCTATATTTCTCCCTCTTTGCTTCTGCTGATGGTATTTGCTCTGCAGCTGATTCAGGTACCGATTTTAGAGCTACTAAAGTGCTAGATTGCCCGTGCTACCTCTCAAGGCTGCTCGAGGCTTTCTAAGGCATTGAAAT
>NW_008239056.1:1222533-1224164 GCF_000691975.1 Corvus brachyrhynchos | reverse complement strand
ACTCAGACTCTTCAGCAGTGTCTGATTGGCCGCTCACCCCGGGTCCGCCCCCAGTCCTCCCCTTTCCCCTTCTCCTAATAAAAGATGGTCGAGGGGAGGCAAACGCCCTCTCTCAGCTCAGCTACTTTCCTGTAAACATCTCTGGTCGTCTGTCTCATTTGAAGGCTTCTAACTGCGGGGAATTGAGCGAGCAGGGAGCTATATTTCTCCCTCTTTGCTTCTGCTGATGGTATTTGCTCTGCAGCTGATTCAGGTACCGATTTTAGAGCTACTAAAGTGCTAGATTGCCCGTGCTACCTCTCAAGGCTGCTCGAGGCTTTCTAAGGCATTGAAATACAAGCGCTAGCCGGTATAAAGCTGAAAAGATACCTTCCACACTGTGCTAAGAGGCAATCTTTCATGCTAGACGTTAACAAATAACGATAGCGAAGATGACGGAGGAAGGGACAGATGGAGAACTGATATAACCAGGCTCTGCTCATCACACTGAGTGACTTAGAGGAGCTGGACAGGAGATATACAGACAGGATTTTTAGTTTTGGTTAGCCCTCAGTGAAGCACTACACATCACCATGCTTGGGACAGCTAGAAAGCAAGTCCATGGCCATCACCCTCTTCTCTCAGCATTTCTTTGCTAGAAAATCTCACTGCATGGAAAAATGTTCATTGTAGCAAGTAAGGAAGTACAACAGACTGGTTACTCAGCTGAGATTAATTCCTGTCCTATTTTATTGCATGAAAAAATTAATTATACTATAGTCTTTATTATGTCAATTAAAATTATATAGCCATTTTAATTGACCAGCATTGCTTGCTCCAATTCTCAACTCTACAGAGTTTGGAGGCAGCTAAAGTAAAAATTATTTCAGAAACTGCCACCTGGTGTCACCAGAAGAAGAGGGTCCTGATGAGTAGTTTCTCCATTCACTCTTCCCTTCCCAGGCCTTGTGGTCCTGGTCTCAGACAAGCTGAAGTGAGAATCCCTCCTAAACCAAGGAAAAGGGACATCCTAGATAACTTTGATCTGTGGTGGGGGGTTGATGGGGAAGGTGGGAAATTTCTTGAGGTCATTTTCAGCCCTCCACATTTCACGACTCCTTCTCCCGTGAGCCTCATGAGCTGTGTGCAGGGCTGTGAGTTCAGGCAGCCCAATTGACGCCAGCCAGAGTTCAGTGACACCAGTGCTCAGTGGCACAGAGCTGGTGGTTACAGTGACCTGTCCACAGTGCAATACTGCCTTCTGCAGCCCCAAGGGGTGACTGGTACCCAAAGCTGCCAAATATCTTCAGCTGCCACTGAATTCACAGACTTGAGAAAAGACTCACGAGAACCTTACTCGGGAGACCAAGCCTCCAGAAGAAAAGCAGCTTAGGTTTGCCTACATACTTGCTGATATCCTTCAAGGAAACACAGCAGGTTTTTTACAAGCTGAAAGATGTGTTTCTACCAACCCAGAGCAGGCTGCAGATCCCTGCAATCACAACCAGCCAGCTTCAGAGCCAAGACATCATAACCAAACACCCCTTCTTGCCTCTGGGGGAGTTTTTTTTCAAATGTCACAATGAGAGAAAGAAATGTCATGGAGGTGCCACCCACACTCAGCCACTCCACACTGGTACTTCACCCAGGTT
>NW_008239056.1:1206273-1222408 GCF_000691975.1 Corvus brachyrhynchos | reverse complement strand
GCAAATCTGGCTCTTTCAATCGCCTTCACAGAAACACAGCAAACCCCGGTCATTTCCTCAGGCTGCAAAACTGAGAGACTGTTCAGTGTAACCCTGGCACACACCCCTTGAGAACAGACTAGGAAGAGGTGGATGCAGTACCCACAGAGCAGCACATTATGACAGCCGTGATAGACCTTCCACAGCCAAGCTCTGCTGTGCTGAAATCACCAGTTTCTGGAGGAGCAGTGGCCAACGATGACACAAGTAAAAGATTTTTTCCTGACATGAAAGATGCTGGGTGGTAGCAAGGCTTGGATCCAATACTTCACCTTAGAAAATATTAAAATAAATCATAAAAGCCTCAGGGGAAGAGATCATTTGAGCCTGGATATTCCTTTCACCTTGGCACAATTTTATGGTGTGTATCACAATATTCTCCCTGCATATTTGCTATTGCCCCTTCAGCCCAGGCTTGTGGAAGTGATGAAAAGCTGAAGTATTTGTCTCACAGTGCTAAAGGGAAAAACAAGAGGCACCAATGTTTTCA
Source organism: Corvus brachyrhynchos (assembly GCF_000691975.1). NCBI lineage: Eukaryota > Metazoa > Chordata > Aves > Passeriformes > Corvidae > Corvus > Corvus brachyrhynchos. The sequence goes on along the minus strand of NW_008239056.1, from coordinate 1,221,879 downwards.
GAATGTAGCTTTGCAATATCTGAGGGATCATCACAACCTCATGTGCTTGTAAAATGCAATTTATCACATAAATGCTCTGCCATGGAAGGGGTGCGCAGCTTCCTTTCATGAAACCCTCAGCAAACGAAATTTAATATTTCGATGTCTGCATGCTAAAAGAAACACTGTAAAATTAAAATCAGTGGAAGTCCTTACCCTTCTGAAACCAGCAATGAAATTAGCATGGGGCCCAAAGGAAGCAAGCGAGGCCTCTTTGGAGGGGCCAGGATTTAATTTTGTGTTTAAAACCCCACAGTGGCAGATCTGTACTTATTTTAATGACCCACCAAATCTTCTTAGTCCTCTGTATCCTTCAATGAAAGCCTAATAATGAAAAATTATCTACTAAAACTTGGCTTTTCCTGAAAAATAATATCTGAGCAGATCTCCAAAGAAAGCTATTTCTATGGACACCATGAATTTGACTGCAGTGTTTTGTTTCAGATATCACTGCATTTCCCATTTTCACAGCTTCCTTAGAATAATATTTGATACAGAAAAGGTTGAAGTGATACAGACAACGGAACAGCCAACCCTCAGAAACCACAGGGCTCTCCATTTGTATTGCTTTTTGTAACAAATACAGTCTGAGCCATAGAATTCCAAGTAAGAGAACCTCAGGAGACTTAAAAATTCAAGCAAACCATTGCCATGCAACATTAAATGCATTCATTTTTATGAGCATCAAATTCCACCTATTAACAGATCAGTCATCTTCTGCAGCTACCAATTTACATATGCAGCCTGTGAGCTGTCAAGGGGCCAGTGGACACAAAATACATGAATACATTAAATCTGAAAAAGGAAACGAATGTTCATTATAACTCAACTTAATGATCATGTTTTCTTTAGGAGCAGCAGCAGAGCCCGTGGCTGACAACCATGCACCCTGCAAAGGCACCCCAGGTGCAAGAAGCACTGAACCCTCTGTTTTGAGACTGTAACTGTGCTGCACGCAGTGTTCACAAATTAATTACATTCAAGCCCTGTACAAAGAGGGAATTCCTTGGAGCTACCTTCTTACCAAGTCACTAAACCCCTTGCTATTGTACATGGACTAAATTCAAAGGCCTGAGCCTCACTGTGGAAGATAGTTTACCTGAATATACAATTAAAACCCTGTAACACTTTGTCAGGCTTTTGCCAAGCCAGGCAGTATGACCAGCTTTAATGTAACAGCACTTTTGATCTTGTAGCAGCCAGAGTGATGCTGATACATCTACTATTCCTCCTGGAACAGAACCGTGGCCAGATATCACACCTACAATTCACTCTTTGTGCACAGCTGTCTAGAAACAGATCCAAGAGAGAGCTTCTCAGCAGCCTGTACCCCCTCCATCACCTCTCCAGTACCCAATCCAGCACCAATTACAGATATGACAAAGAAAAAGGCTTCTATTTTAAGCTTCTTGAAAAGGAAACTGGGTGCTGCAGGTAGAAGGATGGACATGGGGGAAAGACTCCTGTAAACTGGTTCGCCTTTTTTCAATTGGGCACCACACAGGTAGACAACACCTTGATGAATGAGGGGCAATCCTACAAGCAAATGGATTCAGGTCTGAGCAGACAGCTCCCCATCGCAACTCAATATGATCACTGATCTCCTTATTCCATTTTCCCACCTATGAAACAAAATGAACTGATACTGGAGAACAAGCTTTGAAGTCCTGGAAGAGGAAGGGTTATTGCAATGCTGAATAAGGCCAATTCCCTACAACCCACAGCCCCTGTGGTGATACATGCAAAAACTCTGAGGTGCAGAAGAATTAGGCTCTGAAGGAAACTAAAAAGCTCAGACAAAAGATGAAAGAAACTGAACATGGAAAGTTAATACTGCTTTGAACATTTACTGAACAGAAATCCTTCCCAAAAGTGACAGAACTGCAGTTACCAATCAGGGACTCTGGGTTCAGGCTGCTAGGCAAAGCCCACACCTCCCAAGAGATCTGCCTGCAGGGCTTGCTCAAAGCCATCTCACAGGCATCAGCTACAGCAATATCTTAGGAAGAAAGGGCAGGAGCTTTTAGTTGAGCAGTGGGGAAGAAGCAAACACTGCTTGTTTATTCACAGGTCTTGCTACTCGAACTTGTTGCTTCCATCAGATGTGTGGTAAGTACCTGTTTAAGAAAAAATCAGGAACAAGAGCAAAACCACCCCCCTGCAGCTAATCCAACTAAGACACAGGATAAAGTTGTAGAGGTTAATCAGATCTGAGCCACTGGGTCTCTCTCTGCTGCTGTTTAGACATATCTGGTGAGCAACACCAGCAAGAGGAAGGCCAGGCAGAAACACCAATGACCCAGCCAGCCCCAGGAGACAAGTGCTGCTCCTCCCTTTTCTGCTCCATCAGGGAGAAAAGAGAGGAGCACATTTCAGGGCAGCCCCGTGGGAGAGCTGCTGAGCTCAGAGCTTGGCTGTCCCCTTAAGCCTTACCAGGTGCCAGGACACTGTGACTGATGGGCTGCATTAGACACCCCTTACAGCAAAGACCAGGGCTGTGCCTACCAGGTGCTGCCAGGTGGAAACCAGGGTGGAAATTTACTCAGCAAGGAAAAGTTCTGCCCATACAACTGCAGGGAGCTCCTCTTACCTTGTGTTTCATTAGCTGTAACTCTGTGTAAAAAGGCTGCAGCAGGGCAAGTGAGGGCTGTCCCAGTTCGAGGGGCACCAGCACAGAGACCAGCACTGGACTGTCACAAACAGCCCCTTCAGCACTGGGAGCCAGAAAAAAGCTGAGCTGGGGTTGCACTGAAGCAGCTCCACCAGCGTCGGTTCAGTGCTGACACAGGAATGTTGCTCCTGTCGCATGCAAGGTATCCTGCCTACTGCCTGGCCTGAAGTCTTGACCTAAAGCTACCTTGCAAAACTGGGCACTCTAGTTTCCCCAACTCAGGCCTTCCTGTGCAGTCAGATCTGCTCTGCCTCTCTCCCTCTTCCTCCCTGTAGGGCAAAAAGAAGCCAGTGGCCTCAGTCTTTATTGCTGAGACCAGCATCTGCACCTTGGTGGTAACAACATGCTATCCCATCACCACACCCCTGGGTGCAGGACACTCAGCATGGAAGAATGGACGTGCTCTGGAGAATGACCTCCCCTTTGGCCCATCAGACTGGACTCAGGCACATTCAGTGGGGAAAGGAAGACATTTTTTCTATATCCATTTCTTCTGGGCAGGGAGTACACTTGGACCAGAAATTCATCTTCTCTTCCAGACAGTACATGCCAGCCTTTCAGGGGATGGAGCAGGCACTCCAGTGGGATGACAGAACTGTAGTGACAGCAAGAAGATGATGGAAGGTTTGTAAGCACCATTCTGACAGTGATGCTAGTCTCTCTGGTTGCCAGAAATACTGTGTCAGGCAAATGATTCCTAATCCAGTGACCATCATCTTCCCCCTGGAAGGGAACTGGGTCTCTTGATACCACTCTACCACACAAGACTTTGCTTGTCTCCTCTGATAAACTGTTCCTCCTTCTTGGTAAATTATTTAATATGAGGACAGTGACTGCCACTGTTTTTCAGTTTCTCAAAGGAACTAAGATCTGTAACCCCCAAAATCAGAACTTCCGCCCTTCCTGAAGGAAGTTTCATGCTTCCTTTATAGACATGAAGCTTTATAGCAATAATCCATGAAACTTGTCATGAGAAAAACATTTTCATACTCTGGACTCGAAACACAGAACATTTCAGATTAAGAATAGCTCCCTTTTTCACTGTCTGCCAGATCTGGGAGGGAGGTGAAAATCCCCAGGGACTTGATTTGATGCATGAAAAACAATTCTATAGCAGCAAGTATGCACGCACGTTTATTTTAGGTTAATAATAGCTCTGCAATAATACTTAGCTTTGTAGAGAAAACTAAAGCTGAGATAGACCCATGCTGGCTGGTACTGAGTACCATGACAACTTGAGCACATCCATCAGAAAGAGAATAAATAATTTTTTAAAATCTCGTCACATCACAGTTTTCCTGTTTTTAGGATGATTTCTCTTTCAATTTCCAAATATCTGCTCCTGTATCAGCAATCATGACAAGTATCTCGGCTAAACTGATAGATCCTATGAAAGGACAACAGGAATTAGCAGCTTTGACTCTTAACAACATGGAGTTAAACATCCAGTATTAGGGGCTACTGAGTAATGCAGAAGTAATGGGACCGAGGGAGGGTTACTTTAGTAATGTAAGGGAGAAGAGCAGCCAGTCATTCCTTCCCTCCGAATTGGTGTTGGATGACAGAGGCTGGATCATCTATATAATGTTGGTAAGTGCCTTGCCACTGGCAAGGAACACAATACCAGGGCACTCGGAAACATCTCTGCTCTGATGTCAACATCACAGCTGGCACACACAGAGCATCCTCACCCCAGGAGACAGGTCCTGAGCAAGGCTGACTCTTTGCCTGCTAACATAAGAAAAACACCTTGGTGTCCCCACTGGGAAAGACCTCATTCAGCTACATCTGATGAGCACAGAATGACCTCAGAAAGACTACAACACTCACACTACAGAGAGCATCTTTCCTTGAATGAACTACCGCAGCTCAGCGTAATTCAGGCTGGTTTAGACTACAAGAAACCATCCAATGCAGCTTTGTGTCAAACCTCCACCCACACATCAGCTACATAATTAATAAGGATGAACGAGAGCATTATCCCAAGCTGGTATTCAGAGCCTCAGTGATCGGTAAAGCTTGTTATACTCTGTTCAGCTTTGGAAGTCAGTGGAACATACTTCACACATTGCACTACATGCTTGGTCATTAAACACAGGCTTATAAACCCACAAAGTCAGTTGCTTGCAAGTGTGGAGCAATTTTTTGCATGATCTTGTTTGTTTTGCAGTAGGCACAAAAGTTAATTAGTTTTCACAGTTTTATTACTCCACATGGTCAAATAACAGCCTGGAGCTTCCAGTCAGCTGGAACTGCATAAGGTCCAGAAAATTCTTACTGTGCTTTTCAGAACTGTTCACTAGGGTCATAAATCAGCAGCTGGCAAATGACTTTCTGGCTCTTCTTGGCCAACAGTACCAACACTAAAAGATCCCATAAATCAGTGCAGCAATGGCAGCTCTCAGCTCATGGAGCACAGAGGGAATCAAGATGGAAAACACTGTTTCAGATACATTAAAACAATGCTTTGGGAGGAATTTTGGCTATCACTACCCTGGGACAAGCCATCCAGAGCACTGGTCTTGCTGAACGGGACTTTGGTTCATTAAGCCCTAGAGGAGACAACACCAGAATATTAAACACGTCAAAGGAAAATCCTGCACACAACACGTATGCACAAGACCTGCCCAAATGGTTCCCAGGGCTGGCAAGTCCAAGTGTGATAAAGCAAACTTACAAATTAATAAAAGTTCTTCAGACACTTTATTTAGGTTGGAAGGAAGTTATTCCTCCAGCCATGGTCTCCAGGCACAGTTCAGAAACCAAAGACAGCAGCAGCAGGACCATCTCCCATGGTCTCCACAGCAGTCTCCCCCAAAATGGCTGCCTAAATGCACAAATCCATGCAAAAATAAGCATTTCCCAAGACCCAAATATTATTGTCAGAGGACACATGAAGGAGAAATGTTTGTGCCTTCCCTGTTGACAAGGAGAAGAACAACCCAGAGATAGAAATCCAGTGATAGTGGGACTGTGTGCAAAAGCAACTCCTCTATCAGCAACCAAGAGGGAGTAGCTGAGGGAGGAAGCAGCAGTTCAAACGGAAGAAGGAACCACAATAAACACTTTGATTTTCCTCCCTAGTGCAAATGACAAGGCTAAAAATCAACATCATTCCATGGAGGCCACTGCCAGCAGTGAGAAAAGATGCTCAAGTCCCAATTCCCATTATTTCTCAGTGTGAGGGTAAACGTGAGAGGAGTGGCAGGAAGACAAGCATCTGGCTCTGTCTTAGAGCCAAGGGGAAGAACTAAAAACCCACTTTGCTCTCTAAATTCCTTAGGGAACACCCCATTCTGATACCAACCCCAGCAAAACATACAGCTTATGTCAGACACATAAACAATCCAGGACAATTGGCACACTTATTTTCAAGTGCTTTGCTAAACCAAGTCAGAGCATTCAGGATCAGGTCCTCCAATAGCTTTTGTGACACTTCCCGTTTTTCACCTTCTATAATATTGACCCTTTCTCTGCCAAGAGACAAACAAGGCTACATCTCACTGGCTGCAGGCTGTCATCAACAAACACTTCCACTACCATTGTACATCACAAACAAGTATGCCACACAAACCAGGGACCCCATCACCACTGGTATCTATTAGTGAAGGATCACTGAGGCAGAGATGTTTCCTCAGGGAACACTGCCCTGAAGAAGTGCATCAGACCAGAGCTTTGATGATAGTCACAAACAGCTCTGCCTTCAGCTGTCTTATTCATCTTTTCCTCATGCAACTCGGGAGACTCCAGAGTATTTGCTACTTACAAAGTATGTCAAGTATCAAAGATGATGAAGAACAGTTCCTAGGGGTAAGATTGATATTGCTTGTTTAACATCAGTTTCATATATTGTTACTCTTCTCACCAACAACGCAGGGTCACTGCAGATAGGTGTTCCTACGCAACAGGAACGGACACTAAGAACACATAAATTCTCTGTGTCTTGTTAGCGTGGGGTTTTACTTTTAAAGTTGAAAGAATCCAAGGTCCAAGTGAGACTCAGAGGGATCACAAACATGCAGGACTTTTGCTACATTTTCCACCAAGACATATTGTCTCTAGTGAACAGAATATTCCCTGTGTCACCCTGAGCAGCCAAATCTGGGTTGATGCCACCACTCATGAGACTGGGAGAGGGAAAGAAGTGACTCTCCCAAGTGCTACAGCTTGAACAGGCAAACACTACAAGGTTTGAATCACACAAAAATCCAGGGCACTCAGAAATCAGGAGCCTATATGTACAATAGTGCAGGAAAACAGCCCATCAACTGAACCCCATCAACTTTGCCTCATGGTGCGTTGGTACCAAACTGATTTCAGACCAACATATAGTACAACACCTAGTGAGGAGGCAGAAGGAGATCACAGCTCCCTTGGCTGCTGTCAAACTCAAACAGTCCCACTGCTGCATTTAATTTTCAAATGTGCCCCAGTACTTTTGCACTGACTGCAAATACCAGAAAGCAATGGGAACATCATACTTCCTACTGCAGAGGAGAAACATTTGTTTTCCAGGTCTGATAGAGAGTAACTTTAAAAGTCCTGTAAATGTTACAGGCATAAGTGATGATGGTGTGGAAAAGCACCTCCAAACTGTTTCCACTCGCTAAGCAGCTGGCTTGTTCCTCTGGAGACGAGATGATCTCTTCCCCTTCTCTGTCATGACAGCACACAGCCACAGAGCACAATGCACCAGCTGATTTGCAAAACAGCATCAATCCACTCTGTGTTTATGGCTTTTTCTCCCCTTTCTTTCTAAACATGCAGGCTTAAATGTTTTTATTGCTTCAGTGATTTTCTATGTGCAAGACAGGATTTGAGAACAATGCATTAGCAAGGATCTATGTGCCTAAATCCCATCCCGCACATTCAGCTGAAACAGCAGAGCAGAGATTCCAAAGCCCCCCGCTGCAGCTGGGATCGGGAAGCAGCAGAGACACACATCTCTGGACATAGCTCAGTGTCCCTCTTGGACACTGCACTCCAACATGCAGGTTTCTAGGCTCATACATGGAAGGTACACAACTGTGTAATGAGTAGGAAGCCTCCTGAAGCTTTTTACAAATCTAGAGACATCAAGCTGCCAGTAACTCATGAGCTGTGTAAGACTGACTCAGCCTCCATGTGTTTTTTGGTGTGTTTGTTATGACTCCTTGAAACATTTCAGGAGATGCCTGCTTTTACTGGCACAAGCTTAGGAGTGCTGTGTTTGCTATGCTGCCAATATCTGGTTCATACTGATGGCTGCTACTCCCAACTTTTTGCAGTAGTCAGAGTCAACAGTCTGTGTACAGGTCAGTGGGACTGGAGAGAGGAGTGTCCAAATAGCCAGGGAAAGGAGAAATGGGGTAGCTGATCACAAACCTTTCACGCTGCAGGGAAGGTGTAAATACAATCTGAGAGATACACATTCAGCTTAAGGGCTGGCTGGTGCTCGGTGTACAGAGGTATTAGAAGATTAAGAAGGAACTTGGGGCATTTTTGCTGTTTGTCTTGCAAGAGGCAGGAAGATCATTAATGACCTCCATGTGGCTTTTTCATGCTGAGCCATCACTCCAGTGTATCGTGGGTAACAGACAAACCTGGGTATAAGCCTTGAAGTGCTGGGAGATTGCCATCCACTGTAACAACACTGGGGATGGACACGGGCTAATCCAGGCGTAGTAAGAGACATTATCCTGCGGAGGGAATAGTCTCTTGGACATGTATTTGCTGCTCAATGCCTCAGTTTCCCTCCTTGACTGAGGGAAGGATAAATTCCCCTCCCCTTTCCCAGGCTGTATTCAAAAAAGCCTCTGCCTGAAGGCAGAGAGGAGTTGATAATCCAGAGGGCATCAGCAAACCAATCTCCAGCAGAAACAGCTCCTAACAGCCCCTTCTTGCTTTCAAGGCTGTCCACAGGGCAATGAATTTGAAGGGACTCTTTTTTTTCCCCAACCCCATAACCCAAAGTGGAGGAGTCAAAGGGTTAATGCTGTATGACAAAGGTCAGCCCAGTTTGGGGAGAGAGGAGAAAGGGAAGCATTGTGGCCATAGACAGCAGCTCACTGCCACCACAACACCACTTGAGAAATGTAAAGTGATGGTGTTGCTCAGAGAAAAGGCCTGAGAGCCCGGCCTAAATCCCAGGGCTTTATCACTCACAAAAGCCCAGCCCCTTGAGATATTAATCATGTGCTCCATGGCTGGGTGCCTCAAAGAGCAGCAGATGACACATGCCCAGCTGTTATTGCCGCCCCTCCTGAAGGTACCGGGGCAGAGGCAGATGCACTCCCAGTGCCCTCTGCTCGAGACTAATCTATTCTCCCTCCTTGTCCTCTGCCTTTCATCTCTTCCAGCAGCCCACGCTGACAACTGTAAATGAGATTAGACTTCAAGGCATGGGGCAGATGCAGAACCCCCTCTGTGCATTGCCAAGAGACCCTTGTAGATATTAAAATGTCTCTCCCCTTTACAATGCACAGCTTGGTGGAGGGGGAGAAGGGGACACATTTCTTGTCATGCTCTCAGAAGCGTCTGATATGGCAGACAAGGCAGACGCTGGTTTAGGGCCTGGATGCTAATCTGTTATCACAATGGACAGTCTTCCCACCAGCACCTCAGACTCCTCAGTCACCTTAGCAGATGAAGTAACAAGTCGATGACTATTTCCTCATCCCAGTTCCCATAGCCTCCTCTTTGCAGCACCACTCCATTTAAATGTGGACAGATGTCCCAATGAACACTAAAAAGGCAGAAATAGTCCAAAATTCATGCAAGGACTTGAAGGTTAATACAACCCTGGGCTCAACCCTTCTGCCTATACTGCCACTATCACTGCCATCATTTCCTATTCCTTATATTGCAGTTTGTGCTCCACCTGTTCCCAGTGATCCAACAAACCAGAGGTGAGACACAAGTTGTTTGTCAGAGAAAGATGTGAAATCTCAAGGCACAAACCACTGTCTACAGCTCAGTGAGACCTGCCTGGAGAGGTCTTGCAGCCACAACTGGCAGAGGTTTGCCAGCAACAATAGGCAGGGAAAGTTTTCAAAGTGAAGGGTCATGTTTAGCTCAACAGTGCCCCAGTAAACAAACTGGAATTTCTTTTACAGTGTGGGAAATAGCTCTGCCTGCCTGTGCTAAAGGGTACCCAGAGAAAAGGGACAGTTAACATAAAAGATCATTAAGTTCAAAATAATTCCCTTTCTTGGTTACCACCAACCATGATAATAGCTGCCCCAATTTTATGGATCTCTCTGCAATTTCAATCGTGCAGGAACCAGCCCTGGATTTACGGCAGCTGCAAAGTCAGCATATTTTAAAGCATATTTTAATGTTTTATGAGACCATGGCAGAGCAGGTTCAGCTGCACCCACTGCTGGTAGTGTCAGCAACTGAACTCTTCCTGGCAAGTGAATATCTACCTCTACAGCCTTGTTTCTGAGCTCAAGTTTTCCATTAGCTGCCTACACAGACTGGGTAACTTGGCATCCCTCTGCATTCCCCATAAACTCTGTTCATCTGTTGCCATCACACCCACATACAATTCTCAGGAAGGAATCTAGGATTTCTAAAGCAGCTGCAACAAAAACACAACCTGGATTGACAAGCAATAGGATCAAGGTGTTGAACCGGTGAGGAGAGTCTTTTTGGAGAGTTTTGTGTCTATTTAAAACAAGTTTGTTGTCATGACTACAAACCAGGGTATGGGTAAGAAGAAGTGAGAACTCCATGGTGAGCGCTGATAATGCTAATTAACCCTCAGAATCTCAGCAGCCATGGGGATGGGGAAACAGAGAAGATGATACAAGCTCTTGACATCTAACAAGGTTAAAAGCCACCTTCAGAAGGCAGGTCTATCCCAAGAACAAACACTGTCGTCCTAGATAGCCCCTTTCACCCAGCCCAGCCAAGGGCCAGATAACACCAATGAGCTGCAGTCACTGCCAAAGCAGGGGCACTGGGGACATGGAGACAAAGAACCGCACCCGAAGCCCTAGAGAGGACATAGCAACGCAGGAGCAGCCCCTCAGGATACTCATCTGCAGAGTCAGTCTCCAACCATCAGGCAGCTTGGCTTCAGCAAGGACTGGGAGATGTTCTCATGTCTGAGTGCAAGGCAATTAACGGATCTTATTAGCACAGAGAAGCAGGAAACTGTCAGCAGCTGCTCCTGGGATTGTCATATTTTTAACTTTACCAGAAAATTAACCAAAAAAATGGGGCTTTGGCCACTGAAAACAAATGAAGAAAACCCCAGGTGATTGCAGAGGGATGGAGAGAGCTTGCTCTGCTCAGATTCTACACGGAGACAGCACAGAGCACGCAGCAATGGTGCAGGCTCTGCAGACGGCAGCAGATGCGGAGCTAATGTGTATGTGGGGGTGGAGGGTGTTTATGAGCATAATAAATAAATGTATAAATCCCTATAAAAGTTCCCATATAAAAGTGAGTTAGAGCTGCCCGCGGGCCATGGTCTCGTAATAAAAACCACATCTTGCAAGCACAGCATGAGGCAGCAGCTGAACTGTAACTGGCTGGCTGCAGCACTGAAGAGCTGTGAGTCTACCTGTTCCCCAGCTCTTGGGTGAAGTGCTGACCCCACTAAATCCAGGAGGAATTTTGGTACTTGCTTCAGTGTGGTCAGGATTTTGTCCAGGGAGGGGCTTCTTTGAACCTCAAAGCCTAGGAAGCAGTTCTGGGTCTGACTTTTTGTCAAATTTAAGTTCTGTTACTTCTTAAAAAGAATCTGCAAGTGGCTGAAGATCTTGGCTTGAGTCACTGATAGTTCCCAGTGTGGCAGACTAGAGCTGGATCAAAACAAATAAAAAATTCCTCCAGAACACATGGTCAGTCACTCCTCTCTCCCAAAATAACGAAGCAAAAAGCATTGCTTTATGGCTGAGCAGCAATTTTTCCATCAAGAAGTTTTGAATTTTTAATTTAAGTTGGGAGGGGATAATAAAAAAACCAAACCCCTTAAATTTTGTATGTCTAAACAGAAACCTGCCGCTTTTTTTGTCAGTAAACTTAAATAAAAATTTTTAAAATACCTCCTCAGAGGGAAAAAAAAAAAAAAAAGCAAGCATTAATAATAATTTCTTTCCCCTCTCAAAGGCTCTGTGTGTGTGCACTGACCTCTCCTTCACAGTTTTCTGGGATGATGGAGTATAACACCAATAAGGCACTTGCAGACTCCCAGCCTGTAAATTCCCAACTGCTCTAACGCTTTCTCCAGAGCCTTCTCTTGCTCTCCTGGGAGGTGGTGAGTGCAGAGGTCCACGTGTCTCAGCTGAGAGGATGGCTCTCAAACCTCAGTCCCACCCCATGAGTCACAAATGCACATGCACCCGGGGCCACCCATTTTCACTCCAAGTACACCTCCAAGCCAGGTCCTGACTCCCAGGGAGAGCTGCAACTGTTCCCAGTGCCAACACACAGGCATTCTCTAGTTATTAAGACTGTCCTCATGTTTCACATGGATGCCAATCAGAGCTAAACAAAATGCTCCCCTCTCCTCTTAGCACATTGCTGCTGGGAATAGCAACCTTGTTCCATGACAAACAGCATCTTGCAATTCACTGCAGGACTAATTGCATTGCTTTGCTGATATAATGCTCCAGGAAGATGTCAGCTTTGCCCGCAGGCAACAAGGACATTATTGATTTATTCAGGACTTATGTGTAGTTGTCACAGGTTGCATTCACTCTCATAATAAAGCCTTACAGACAAGGTTTAAAATTCAGCTGCAGCCCTAATTGAAACATAGCTAATTATCGAAGGTCTGCCTTTGCAGCCTGTTCCATTGTTACTGGGCTAATGTTCTGTAAATCCAACAGTCAAACTTTCCCTTCCCTTAAAAATAAAAAAAAAAGCAGGAAAACCCCTCATCTACTCTTCAAGCAAGTCCAATGGGAAACTACAAATTCCTCTCTTTGAGCCTGAGGTAGCTACCAGCCAACAGCCCCGTCCCACAAGGACTCAGGTGACTTCAAAGGATGCTTGTAGAATAAGACTCCAAATTAAGGCCAGTGTTGGAGACAGAAGAATTCAAAGTGGCTGGAACAAACATTCAGCCCAGACCACAAGCAATTTATTGTGCATCCACCTTTTCAGCGGCAGCATCCCCTACGAGCCCCAGCAAATTCAAACACACCACACGATTTAGGTGTGATCAACAATCACAATACCCAGCTCCCAGGTGCCGGCTGACTGTAACACAGCCAACGTGCTGCAGTCCAGACACGTGGAATAGCAGCTGGTCACGTCTAACCGGGTATAAATGAGCACTCATCAGAACAAGCAGCCCCAGTTAATAGCTGAATGATAACGGGACCCCCAGGGTACCAAGGACATCCTTTCTCAGGCTACGCCACAGCTTTTGGCTTTGTAGTTCAGCCAAACACAGGGGCGAGATTATTGCCTCATAAAGCAGGGATGAAATCCCATCCGAACTTTATTGCCAGGATGATTCCAGCGTCAGAGCAAGCTCCCTTACAGAAGGTGACATTTGCATGCATGCACAACAGCATAAAAGTTTATGACATCAAGAGAGTGCTGCAGTTTAGAAGCAAGTCAACCCTAGAAAAATACCTGTGTTTATAGCTGCTACACATTTCAACCTGGCAGATGGAAGGGATACCACAAAGCAAATGTGTCAGTGAAAGCAGCTAAAAGCATAATTTACAAACTAGAACCCACAACTCAAAATCTCAGCAGCTGTAGCTCGAAGCTCTTCAGAGCTGTGCTCATTTCAGCTGGCTACAGATCTGACCCAAGGCATTTATCTGACACTACCACAGTCTTTGGTACAGAAGCAGATTCTTTGCTAATCCTCTGCAAGTCTAAAGCAGCAGGTCCTCCCTGGATGATGTAACCCTGCAGAAGTCAGTTTAGCACTTGGGGAGCCATTTCAAAGAACACAGTGCCGGTTTTACAGGTCTTAGTCTGCCCGCCTGAAAGAGTAGAAGATCCTTTAAGCAAGGACAGCACAACTGGCAGCAAACAGAGCACCTGCTGCAGCACCTTGGCTCAGCCCCTGTGCCGCCAGGGATGGGCTCACTCCTGTCCCTGGCTACTCTGAAGAGGAACTGAGAGAAAGGCCCAAAGCAGCTGTGATAATTATGACTAGCATACCAGCATCCTGGGAACTGGGAGCATGGAGCACATTACTCTTAGGCTGTATTTTAAATGCAGGGAAAAGCCAGTATAGAGGAAATTAACCAGAGGTTAGGCTCTTTGCTCACAAGACAGAGACAATATATCAGTTGTTCACATACCTGATCAAATAGGGCTTTCCAGTGCTGAGAGGCAATGCATAAGGGAGGAAAAAGAATAAAAAGAAGGTATCAGAGCAATGACATTAACATGCAGTAAACTGTAGAAGTATATTCTAACAGAGAAATAACCAAATGATTTAATGCCATTTCCAACATCCTTCTTCATCCCAGAATCACCTTACCCTTCCAGAGGGGGAGGCAGGGGAATCTACCAAACACAGGGAGAACAGTTTTCATTTACAAATCCAAATTAGGATGAACTCGAAACATTCACAGGGTAATTCTGTTTTCTCCCACTTTGTCTATTTGCAGGCAAGCAAGGAAAAAAGGAGTTTTTACTCAGAGGGATCACGAAAGCTCTGTGTATATTGAGGGAAGGGAGGAATTAGCAATGTTTTTCCAGATCACTTTCTGAGATCCTGTGGCCCAACACTGACCAATCAATTGCCTTGCTGGGTTGTAAGAGCCCCATCTGATGCCTGCTTCTGACTCTGGCTTTCTGCAGGCTCTTTGATAACCCATCAGTTCTCTGAACCTCACATGTCCACATCTGAAAAACAGGTAATTCCTCTTGTGCAAGGTGGGAGGGTGAAAGGCTGGAGAGAGCCCATTGCAAGGATTTACCCCACATCTTTTGTTCTATCAGATCTGCCTTAAAAATGCTGTATAGGAGGATGCTCCGCTTCAATGCTCACAACCATGTGAACACTCCACAAGTCCTTGTCACTTGGAAACAGAAAAAATAAACTGGAAACTGGCTCTGATTTATGCTTTGTAGAGAGACTGATGTCAAGTCACCTCCCTGACCCAGACTGCTGCCTCACTGTCCCACGGAACAGAGGAAATTCCTAATGAATTGTTTAAGGCTCTCTCTCATGTATCCTGGATTTAGGGGCCAGTTGAGAAGACAGCAACTTCCATGGGGCAGCACTGGGGTAACCACTGGCTTAGGATCCCCAGAAACGTTTGAACATTTGCTCATTTCCAGCTCCATTGTCTGAAGTGCTGTTCAGCACATCTTTTTTCTGCCTCACTCCCCTTCCCAGAGAAAAACAAATTGAGTAAAACAACAAACATCAGACTCTTAGAAGCAAATCTCCTCACAGTGCTATTAGCAAAGCAGAAGTCTGGTAAGAGTCTTATCTAGTCCTGGAAGAACATTTCCTTTTACATGGTAGGCAAATCTAATGCAGAATTGACTGGAGAGACAGTGGGATATCAGGCCACTGAATTCCTTTTCATTGCTTAAGTTGTTAGCTCCCCTCCTCCCCATGTCTCTCTCCATTTATAAGCTCCCATTTATCATCATAAATCAGCCCAGCACTTTAACCAGACACTTTGGGACTGCCTGAATCCTGGCTTTATGGAATGCTGCTCTGAGAGCTGCAATGACATCACAGCTGAGCTGTTACACACTGTCAAGGCTGTGACAGACCTCCACTGTGTTATATTTTTGTGGTTAATAACACATAAAGAACTGACCTTGTGTCAGTTCTTCCTGGCCAAGCCAGAGAGCTTCCATCAGGCTTTCAGATGTAATAACAACACAAAATCAACCCCCAGTCTGGTCTCAGGGGGCACAGAGTAGCACAGACCAGTTGAAGTTTTCAGAGATGATGCTCTGTAGCCTGCTTG
>NW_008239056.1:1204574-1206142 GCF_000691975.1 Corvus brachyrhynchos | reverse complement strand
AGAAGGAGGGCATTTACACCACTTCCTGCTTTTCTGACTTGCAGATGATACATGATACCTCAGGCTTCTGTCACATCATCTACAGCCAGGTCTCAGCAGCTTCCCATAACCAGTGCAGCTGCAGGCTTTAGTTTTGTTGATTATAGAAAACAAGGTACCAGAGTCAAATAACAATGCAAATAATGGTGAGACACTGCGAGCTGGATCTGACCCAAGCTGTCCTACCTCAAGGTCAAGCACCAAGGCAGCTGTGGAACTGGGATGAGAACTTCTAGACTAGATCTAGACTTCACCAGGGACAACTCCTGTCCTAGGAGCCCAATCCTGCCAGGCACTCAGCACTTCAGCATCTCCTGGGCCCCCTGGCAGGATTGAATTGCTAATGGATACGTTTTTGTAGAGAATGGAACAACTCCAAGGGGCCCACGTGTATCACAACAGGAAATCTTTCTTGTAGGACCATCCAGACAAGCAAAAAATTTGTCAGAGAAGAAAAGGTCACAGTCTGATTTCAGCAAGTACTGGGATTTGGAAACCTGGACTGTGAAAGCTCCTGAAACGCCACCCTTTCCAAGTCAAAGCTACACACGCCCCTGAGTCTGGCAGTGTTGTAGCAGAGGTCAAACTGCATCACACGCTTCCTCCTTACTGCACTGTGCTCAGGAATACAGACTGGGGAATGCAGCTCCAGCAAGCAGCTGCACTTCCTCCCGTACCCTCTGGGAGGAAAATCCAACAGCAACCGAATTCTAGGTGATTCAGAAGGAAGGGCTGGGGGGTGAAGAGCAGGCTCTGTCCCGAAGCATGCCCGGGTGGCTTCCTCCAGCAGCGTCAAAAAGATAGAGGGCCGAGGGGATGCGCCATTGATGGAGGCTCAGCTCCCAAGCGTCCCTTTCATACTGGTGCAAGACCCGAGCCAGAGCCCGCTTCAGAAAAACATTTAGTATCTCTACTTTATGTCTCGCAGGCAGGAACAGACCCTGCACTTACCGCTGCACACTGAGCAGACACTTTGCAGTTCTCATCCCAGCCCAGTTTGCTGGGAAGGAGAGCTGTGAACAGTCCTGAGATGCACCAGGAATGCAGGATCTCTCACGTTCACTCCCTCCCAGACAGGTGCACGGCGAGCTCCTGCCTCCGGGTCCGGCAGCTGCAGAACAACTGCCTCAGCTCTGCAGGCACTGTCGCTCAGCATAGCAGGAGCACATTTGGAGTGCGCAGGACCCCTTCGCGTCCTTCTGGGCTGGGTGGGCAGAGAGCCGGTGCCAAGTTATCCCACCCTCACGTGCCATCAGAGCTCGGAGGGTGGAGAGACACCATCAGCCCTGTCAAGCCGAGGACAAAACTTGCTCGACTGTTTGTTGCTCGGGGACTGGAAGAGAGGGCAGCTCCCGAGAGCGGGAGCATTTCGCATCTGTCACCCTCCGGGTGGCTGTGACTCTGGAGAAGCTCTCTGTCCCCTGGCGGCCCCTCAAGCCAAGGCGTCAGCCCCTCACCAGGCTCCAGAGTCGCGTTTGTGAGCAGTCCGCTGCCCCTGCCCGGCCAGCCGCAACCCACCGGCCTCTACC